>NC_135506.1:99771425-100071425 GCF_052857255.1 Amblyomma americanum | reverse complement strand
GTTGTGACCTTCAACGTCGATCGTGCAAACCCAAACAAACTACCAGTCTTTCACAACTATACATTTGTGAAGTCTCAATTTTTCAAAGTAAACGGGGCATTATATATTTTCGGGCAGGTCCAGCAGCGCATTTTTGTATATTGTATGTAATAAGCTAGCTAGATTCCAAACTTGCTACCAATGCCTCTGTCTTTTTCAAAACAGCACATAAATGCTTCTTGAAATAACCCTCTGTAATGTCGTCTCTAAGGATGTGTTATTTCTGTTTTCTCCAATTAACCAGCTTTTCACAAATTTTCTTCAATCTGCCTCCACGGCTCAACGGCAAGGGCGCTCGGGTAAAGATCGAAGGTTCCCGAGTTAGTCCTACACCACGGTAACGGCAGCACTTCCACGCCAATATTGAGACGATATTTTTTTTTTTTCGACTCAAACAGTAAAAATAATTCTGCATCCCAACAGTGCAGGGACTACCTTCTCATTACTTTCTCTACCCAAGCCTATTTCTTCTTGATTTTTGACTAGCATGTCATTATAGCGCGTTTATTCTCTGCCCGACTCTGCCCTCTTCCTGTCTCCTAACGTTATACTTATCATTTTCCTTATCATTTTCTTAGAAGGAAATATAACCGATGGTCGTTAGAGGTAACGGACTGGGTACTAAGAGAAAGCAAGCGTAGCGGGGCGCGGCAGAAATTTAGGCGGGCGGCTGAGATAAAGTTTAGCGGGGTAAGTTTGCCTCATGGGACACAGGACAGGGTTAACTGAAGATCTGTGAGAGAGGCCTCTGTCCTGCTGTGGACGTAGTCAGGCTGATGATGATAATGTCGAGTACCACAGCCCATCGCGTAGCTATGGCTAGTAAGAAGTGTATCAATAAGTCTAAAAACTGGTGAGGAAATAAACAGAGACCCCTTTTTTAATTCACTACACTAAGAATCGCGTCCAGAGGAGAAACCGGCGTCATTGGCGTGTCCAGAAACCTGGGATTCGTCGACAGGGCCCTGACATCCTAACTCCATCACCTCGCGCGAACTTTTTCAAGTGCAGTTCAGAGACGAACGGCACATCCACTGGACGTAGCCCCCGAAGTGGTTCTCATTCCAGCGGGCATTCAGTGCGCTGGTAGCAAATCACTTGTGCTCAGTCTTGTACGCCAAAAAAACTAGGACGCATAAGTGGTTAGTGAAGTTATGAACAATTTCTAGATATCGCAGAACTTGCAGAATTTCATGACTGAAGCTTTTCGGGACCCGTGCACATGGCAATCTGCACTCGCGTCTTCGGCATATTGTATAGTACTGGTGTCATCGTCTTTTGCACGCTAATTCTGCGCGGCGGGAGGAATGATTCAATCTTGAAAGAAGCACCGCTGAAGGGTCCATCCTTTGTACTGAGATTGGCGATGTCCTGCTTACAACTCAGTCCTTCAGAAGAGTTTAGCTTCACAAATTCAAAACAGTGGCCACAGGTGGCACGTCGCTGAGAGCACTTTCGAGTCGCAGATGCGTCGCTGCGAATCTACCGAGGAGTTTATGAATGCCCGGCGTACATAAGGGGGGGGGGGGGGGGGTCGAGGCAGACGACAGCTTTCTCGAAGTTGAAAAAAAAGTGCCATCAGAAGCGATCTTCAGGTAATGTACTTAAAACACTTGAGACCAGCTTTGGGGTTTTCCGAAACGGCGTTTACGGAAAGCGTTCTTCAGGAGGAAGCATAAAGACAGCGAAACGTTAGGTATCAAGAAGACATGTCCTCAAGAGAACGCGATGTCTTGCGAAAGGCAACCTAACAAGATTCCCTTGCGATTGTTGTGAGTTCGTCTAGTATCTTATTCGTCCTTAACGCGTAGGCCATCTTTGCGCTTCAGTCTAAATATCGCCGCACGCCGATACCAAGTAGGCCACAGCCAAGCCTTTCTGAAACAATCGAATAGTTTGCAACCTATTTGGAACGAGTTTTAAAGCGATGCGTCTTGAGAATGGTACAAGACGAACTGATCGGTGCCACGATTGGTTGACGTCGAAGAATGCAAGCTGTCCGAAACAAAAAAAAATAAAGCTTGACGCGGACGAAGATATATGGTGACAGCTGTGGCGCGCAACTCACTAGGAACAAGCCGCAGCTTTACTCGGCTATGCTGAATCAACGTTTGATAGAGTCGTCGAAACTGGGAGCCCTGGAGGGTGTCCAGCTAATAAAAGGGTACCCGTCGTTCAAATGGGAGGCCTGTGACTCCTGCTGCTATGGAAAGAATACGCAAGTATGATTTTCAATGGAAAAGCCACCTGCAACCAGTGCCGCAGTAGTTGACACTCCGCGTCACCCCACAGAAGACAAATTGCTGTCCACAAGATCGTCACCTCGAGCTGAAAATTTCTTGTACCCATCGATTGCAGTTCGCGGTTCAGAGTCTGAATGTCGGAAAAAAAACACGACGGTAGGCTAAAAACTAATGCGCACGAAACTGAAGTATTCTTTAGTGGTTTACGATTGAAAAATTTTGTAGGAAAAAGGTAGTGAAGGATTGTCATAGCGGGAAAGTACGTGGAGACATTCGCATTTGGGAACTAGTTAAATTTTACATGGCGCCTTGGCAACGGCCAGAGAGAAGCTCTGCTTAGCAAATTTAAGAAACCATTACCATTGTTGACAGCAGCAGTGGGGTCGCGAAATAAACGCGAATTTTGTTATTTCTTACATGTGTTAAGCATATAGCAACAATGCCACCTGGAGCCTTAAGCTGTACTGTAGGGATGTGCCTATTCACAACGCTAAATTTCTCGTAGAGAGCAAGAATGTAAAGGAAAAACTCTTGGAATAGTCGATATGTTACCATTTGTATTCATGTAATAATTTCCGGTCTTAGCAAGAAATTCCAATCGTTTTGGCTCTTCAGTGGCCAAAGGAAGTTCCAGATTGAGCGTACATACAGTACACCTGTCTTTGCCCCACTGAGCTCCCAGCGGCTTATATCTTATTTTTACGATATTCACAGACCAAATCTAAGCAACGCGGCATAAGGTGCGAAGCACAGAAGGGCTGCGATTTGATTCAGCCATGTAGAAGTTCTTTAACTTGTACTAACATTTCAGTACCCGGAAGGCTTTTTTTCCACTGCCATCAGGATACGGTTCACGGAAGTGGCAACGAACCCGTCATCTCGAGCTCAGTTGTAGGTATCTAAGCCACTGAGCTAAATTGGATGTACACTATGCCGGTAGCATCGTGGATTCCAATTCTTACGTCACCAAATCATGTATTTATCCATTATTTGTTGACTATCTAAGAATGAAAAAGAAATAGAGTTGGCAATACAGGCAGATTTCCGTCGCATTTCTCTCTTAAAAAAGTACCCAAGCTTCAATAAAACAAAGACATATGTGGTTGAGGTGCATGAATTCTTACATTTAAACAATGCGATGCGTTAGCCCGTAAGTTTGTTGCATTTTCAAAGAAAAGAAAAGGTAAGGTTTTCGGGAACGACAAAAATAAGCAGGCCTTTCTGTGTGTAGTAGCTGAAGATTAGAGAAGGATTTCATCCCTACATTTAATATTTGTGAACGAAGACCATAGGTCGAGCGGTGACTTTGAGCAGCGTCGTCGTACACTTCTAGAACTGAGGAAAAATTCTTTTCCCTCTGTTTACTGCCGGCAGATTTATAAACTTCGAGTCATACCACGTCCAGAATCTTCTTTCCCGTCTGGTGTTCATTACGCCGTTTTTAAAGCTTCGAAGTTATGTAGTTTAAAAACACAAACGGAATGATTCTCTGCTCCAGCATTTGCGTTATGCGGGATGTTGCATCATGAGAAGATATTCTTAGTAGCCGCCATGATTCGTCGTCACCTCTTGTACACAATACATCGGTGGTCAACCTGACCTTGTAGTGTGTATTTATGCAGACTTCCAAAGGAACATAATACGACGAAAGCCACCTGTTTATGAGCGAAATGTGCGGCGAACAACAAGAATTGAGCGCATAATAAAACACTATTCATTCTCAAGAACAAATGGACGATGAGAAATCGCTGCATAAAGGCACTTCGACAGAGATGATGAAACATAAACAGCTGCCCAAAAACGTGGCAGAAACTTTCAACAGAATTCCGCTGCTTTTTTTTTTGCATGCGCCATGTACAACCAGGTTCTTTAAATTACAGTCGAAGAGTGATACACCTTACCCGGATATCTTTAACCTTTGGTTACATCGAACACAGAATATCCTCTCTACAGCATGATGCAAAAGTTAGAAAATTAGAGCACTATATCGTGCTCCATTTTCAGTGGTAATTCGGTGTATGAAACTGCGCGATGCTGCCCTATAAGTGGCACTTCTCCTAACTGCACTATATACGCATGAATCATGCTTTTCTGTCACTAAGTTTTTTTTTTAGGCACGGTCCTACAAGCCATCTAAAGGCTTATACTGGCCTGTCTCTTGTATTTGCTACTGAAGGTGATAAAATAAATTATTATTATTATTATTATTATTATTAATATTATTATTAATTCCCCCCGTTTCGCTTACGCACTTGGCGACTATGTTGGTCTCTTCGGTTTCTTCTCTTCTGTCGACTGGTCTGTTTTAAGCGAAATCAGCGATGTTGACGAACAAGTCAGTCGCTTCACTGAAATAGTTCTCAATGGTATGCGCCAGTACATACCTCTGCACACTCCTACTCGCAGCAAGTTTCCGTTCTGGTTTTCCAAAGAACTTAGAACAGCGCTGAAACTTAAGGAGCGGGCCCACCATAAAGCGAAACGCCCTGGGCTGGATACATGGGCAGATGAATTTCGCCGCTTGCGTTCCCTTTGCAAACGCCTGTACAAGCGGGATCATGAGTCCTACCTTGATTATTTAGAGAATAGTGCCTCTAATCGTCCTACTGAATTCTGGCGATACGTTCGCAAGCGTTCTAATAAATCTGATAGTCATATTCACTTAGTTGACTCTCATGGGAATGAAATTCGGAATGTCGCTGACGGCTTTGCTCAACACTTTTCCTCCGTGTACAAATCTCCACTTTTCGACTCCGTGTGCCTTCCAGCTGGCGCACATAATTACGTTCTTCTCGACGAGAAGTTAGTAAGTGAGAGTCTTAAGTGTTTGAAACCATCTTTATCCCCTGGACCTGATGGCATTCCAGCCGCCATAATAAAAGCCTTCATTAGTACCTTCGTCCCTGTTTTAACCACGATATTTAATAACTGTTTGAAAAATTCTGCCTTTCCCCGCGTGTGGAAAACGGCGCGTGTTTTTCCTGTCTTCAAATCAGGAAACAAATCTGATGTTTCGAACTACCGCCCCATTTCTCTTCTTTGTGCAACCTCTAAGCTTTTTGAATTAGCTTTGCACAAAGTACTTTCCTTCCACCTCAAAAATGTAATCATTCATAATCAGCATGGTTTCATAAAAGGTCGTTCTACTACAACTAACCTTGTGACTTTTATGACGTATACATCAGCTGAAGTCCTTCAGAGGAGTCAGGTAGACGCTGTGTACTGTGATTTGAGCAAAGCTTTCGACGTTGTTACTCACTCATTACTTCTTCAAAAGCTTCTGCTGTTTGAGATCGACGTTTCAATTGTAGCCCTCCTACGCAACTATCTTCTTGATCGGTCCTGCTTTGTCAGTGTAAATGGACAGACCTCATTCGTTTACACTCCAACCAGCGGAGTTCCTCAGGGCTCGGTATTAGGCCCGCTTCTGTTCTCTGTTTTTATCAATGACGTTTCCTCCGTGGTCAAAAACTCCTCATTTCTCCTTTATGCGGACGATATAAAAATGTTCAAGGCAATACATACTCTTCACGATTGCTTGTCATTGCAATCTGACATATCCGCCTTCTCTGATTGGTGCTTGAAGAATGGGCTCACTCTCAATTCATCTAAAACCAAGGTTGTCTCATTTACGCGTAAAACGCACAGCCTTCTCTACTCTTATTCTGTGAATGGTAGGCCGCTGCCCAGGGTTGATGAAATTAATGACCTCGGCGTACTTTTCGACCGTAGCCTCAGCTTCTCCTCTCATACAAAACGCATTGCTCTACGGGCTATGCGTACACTCGGCTTCATCTGCTGGCTTTCGAGAGAGTTTCAATCCCCACTTCCTTTCTTAAAGCTCTACCTCTCCATATGCTTGCCGCTTTTGGAATATGCGTCTGTTGTTTGGAACGGCACTTGCCAGTCGAACTGTGAAAAAATCGACAGAGTTCAGCTAAAGTTTTTACGCATATTTCAACATCGGTTTTCTTGCAAAACTTCCAGCTCTCGTCCCAGACGGAGTAACTCACTGCAGCTTCCTTCTCTTAGCTGCCGTCGCGTGAGGGCAGATATAATTTTCTTGTATAAACTTCTTCATGGTCACATTCTATGCCCTCAGCTCCTAGCGCGTATCCTTTTGCGTGTACCGCGAAAGAGCATAAGGGAATTCAGACCATTCCAAGTTTCTGCGCTCCTGCACTCCATCTCCCCTCTGGACAGAATGCAAAAGTTGTTTAATTCTCTTTGTCCTCACCTAGATATATTCGAAAATTCTCTCCCTTCCTTTATATTGGATGTCCGTGACGTTCCACTTTGAGCACTCTTTTTCTCATACATAACTTCCCCTTTCATGCATTTTGTCTTTACTACACTTGTGCGTTTGCACCGGTATTATATTGTTTTTCTCTCCTTAATTGTTCATCACGTGTACTTGTTTTCATTAATATTATTTCTTTAATACTGTATACTCACGCCTGATTGTCTGTAACGCGTTCACTAATTACGTTTCTTATTGTGTATGATTGTATTTCTAGCTTGTATTTCAGAGGTTTCATATTCGTTCATATTAGTATTGGCTTTATTCTTGTTTGTATTTTGCTATATGCTGTACTTGGCTGTTATCGGTCGTTCATTCTCTTTGTTTATTGTTTCATTAGTTATTTATATGTCTGTTGCCTGTTCTAGCTGTTTTCATTTACCGCTGTTCTCGCTGTTTTCTTGTTTTCGCTTTTTTGCTTCATGCTTGCTGTCACGCCTAGTTTATATGTCTTTTTTTTCTATCGCCTTGACTGCTGCATTACCTCCCCTGAGTGTCTTCCTTTGTAGTGAAATAAATTTACATTTTGTGCGTGTGAATGGTGTACCAGCACCAAGACCTTTGGGTTGTTCCTGGGCACCGAAAATAAAGATTGATTGATTGATTGTTATTATTATTATTATTATTATTATTATTATTATTATTATTATTATTATTATTATTATTATTATTATTATTATTATTATTATTATTATTATTATTATTATTATTATTATTATTATTATTATTATTATTATTATTATTATTATTATTATTATTATTATTATTATTATTATTATTATTATTATTATTATTATTATTATTATTGGCAGTCGGCGGCGATTACGCTGTCCAACGCTGACACACACATTTTATTTGAACAGGCGGTGTCCTGTATGCGGTTCACGTGGTACCCCGGATGCCACTATCACCTTCGTCGAAGCTAACCGTTCTGCCGGTTCTGGCGGCAAACATCAACTTCGTCTGAAAACCTGAATTCATCGGAAAGCTACTTAAACCTACGGACATCGCGAGATCCTCGGCAGTCGGCGGCGATTACGTTGCCCAACGCTGACACATTGTATTTCAACAGGTAGCTTGTATTGTTCGTTGCCTGCATTCTCAATTTGAATTTGCTGTCGACTGCACACTGTGCACGCTCTCTACATGTGAAAATGTCTAATGATGCTACTGAATGCATTGCTTGCCAGAAGGAAGTGCCCGATGATGGCAAGTTCATGACCTGTGCGAATTGTACGCTATCATACCACTTAGGTAAGACATGTTCCGGAATTGCACAAAGTGCCTTCAATACAATGGGGCCAGCCAAAAGGGTCATGTGCAGAGCATGCAGAGCAGAAAAAAAAAACGCGCGGGTGGTTCCGCCTCTCAACCAGATTCTTCCGATGCCGATGAAGGTATAGGCGTGGATTCACCTAAAAAAAAAGAGTCTAGAATGTCTACCTGAGCTTAACAAAAAGGTATAGTCATTGCTCCTCTTGAAAGCCGAAGTTGTCAGCTTAACCCAGTCAGTTCCTCAACTTGAGGACTCGGTGTTTTTTCTAGCAAAACAAAATTATTCCATTCTGGATTAAATGAAGACCGCCAAGGAACAAGCCACGTCCAGAGATGCGGAAATCACCGCCCTCCGAGCAACACTTCAGGCACAAGCCGATCAGCTAAAACGGCTGCTGGTTGACATGAATGAGAGCGAGCAATACAGCCGCAACATGTACTTGGAAATCCATGGTCTCCCAGAAAAAGAGAACGAAAATCTGAAGGAAGTACTATGAGATAGCGCTGAAAAAGTACACCTCCAGAAATTTTCCCTGCCGGAGATTGAGGCGATTCATCGTCTGCCGGGCAAACGTGACTTTACTCCTGGGGTCCTCGTGCGCTTCACTTCTATTGCTGCCAGAAACAATCTGTCTGTTGCCTGAGGAAAGCTTTTACAACCCGCCGAAGCTAGTTCGCTTGAAAACATATTTTTGAACGAAAACCTGACAAGACTAGGACTAGGCGTGCTAGGACCAGAGCAAAGCAAATGGAGTACAAGTTTGCCTGGAGGGAGCGTGGCAAGATTTTTGTGAAGAACAGTGAAGGATCGTCTCTTCTTCGAATAATCAGACAAGCAGACTTGGATAATATTGTGCAGCTATCATGGCTAACACGTGCTACAAGCTTCCAAACTTTCAGTCTTTCAAGGACGCTTCTTGTGTGAGCGTTGATAATGATTTCACTCTTGTAAATACCAATGTAAGAAGCCTTCGCACATACTGGAAAGAATTCAAGCTAGTCGCTACGTCAGGTATAGGATTCGTTGATGTAGTCGTGCTGACAGAAATAAATACTTCAGATGCTTGCTTGCGTACATTTTCAGTGCCAAGCTATCAGAGTCGTTTTGTGATAAGGCCTCATCTTCGAGGTGGTAGAATCGCCATCTTTGTAAGTGATAAATTTGATGTTTCATCAATGGACGTGGACTTCGCGCATGCGGAATTGTTAGCGTTGAAGATAACTTGTGGCGCCTGGTGTCTAAGTTTGTGGGCTGTATATCGCCCGCCGTGCTCCAGTATCACCTGATTTCTGTTAGAACTAGAAGAAATATTCCACCTCTGGAATTCCGTGCAAGAAATATGTTTAGTCGGTGACATAAAATATATACATTGTACCCTACAATGGGCACCGTTTCCGATTACTTGTCTGTACTGTCCTCATGTGGTTTAATAAATACAACAGTTCCCACTCGTGAAGAAATGGTTAACGATCATCTAACAAGTTCATGTAAAAACCGCATTGTCCTACGTGCTCCTAACTACTCTTTTGCCTCCTGTGTTATTTTACAGCGCTTCGCGGATCACTATCTGATTGCTTCTCGTTCGTCTCCATCTTTTTCTTTATCAAATGCTTCAAGAAACGCTGTTCCAAATAACCTCATCTATATCATAATAGCTGACCATATAGTCTTAGCCTAATTATCAGTTTTGACTGGTCAGCCATAACTGAGTCTAATTCACCAGATAAGGTCTTTAGTATCTTCTGCGACCAAATAAGAAAGTTTGAAGGCAATTCTAAACGCGTCGAAGCGCCGAAGAGAATATAACTGGTTGACCGCTGATATAATGAGTTCTATTGCATACAAATATATACTTTGGAGACGGTGCAAACGTGTACCAAAAAATCCAGCCTTACGTCTTGAGTATAAAGCCGCAAGAAATAGGGTAATCGCTCTGCTAAGGTCCACGAAGCGCCAATACTTTTTTCAAGAATTTCGCCAGTCGTCAAGGAATGCCGCTAAAACATGGTCACTAATAAACTACCTTCGTGGCAAAAATTCTGCCAGTACCTCCCCACTTTCTATCCGGGAGGTTACAATTGAAGTCGCAGATAGATTTAATTGTTTTTTTTTGTACTCGCCTCAGAGAAAGCATCTTCCAGTCAGACATACCAATGCACGTTGAAAGAATCAAACTCTGCGTCCGCTTTTCTACCCAGCACTACGAAACAAGAACTGCGTAATATAATCTTTAGCTTCAAGCGAAATAAACCTGCCGGTATTGACGACTTGTCAGCAAATTTCCTCCAAAGCAACTTCGAGGCATTGTCTGATGTTCTGATTTTCATGCTGAATGGTTTTCTACACACTGCGTTTTTACCGGATGAACCTAAAACTGCTATAGTTAAACTGCTATTTGAAGGTGGACAAAAAGACGACATGAAAAACTATCGACGCATCTCGATCTTGCCTATACTTTTCCACATAATGAAAAATTTTCTTTGAAAGCCATGTCATCCATTGTAGAAAAATTTTCCATTCTGTCAACCCGTCAGTTTGGTTTCGTTCACGGTCGTGGTACTGTAGCTCTTGTGGAAGAGTTCTCCGAGGAACTTTTTTCAGCTTTCGATCAAAATTTGTTTAGTGTTGCTTTATTTTTAGACATTTCCAAAGCTTTCGAAACAGGTCATCACGGTATTTTATTTGAAAAACTACACTCCATACGTTTCAGAGGTCCTTTTTGCGACGTGCTCAAGCATTATCGTCCCGCTCGGTCACAAGTTGTTGTTTTAGACGGGATGACAAATGTAAGCAGTAAACTTCTATTGAAGGCTGGAGTTCCGCAGAGCTCTATATTATCACCTCTTCTGTTCAATTTGTTCGTTACTGATTTATGTCAAGTAATTTCTAAAGGCCTAATATTTCAATACGCCGACGACACTGTTTTGCTTTCCTAGCACTTTTCGTACAATATGACGATCACTCTTCTCCAGAATAATATACACAAAACAATGATTTTTTCACTAATAACTGCTTAGAGGTTGACCCGATTAAAACAAAAGTCGCTTGCTTCAGATCCCCATTAAAACTTACAGCTATAGAGGCGCTGGTTTTCCACTTTTTTACATGTTCACGACTGTTTTCCCTCTCGGTGCGTGCCGGTCACCTACGCGAATTCGGTAAAACACTTGGGAGTCTTTCTCGACAGTGATATGTCTTGGCACAGCTACTTATCACACGTCTGCGATAAGCTTCGGAGCGCGGCCTGGTTGTTTGTCCAATAAAATCAATTGCTCCTTTTCACATAAAAAAACTATTGCTCATGCACTGGTGTACAGCATTCTCCGATATGGGATTACTGTTTTTGCTTTTTGCTCGGCCAGATGGCAAAACAGAGTTGACACTTTATTAAGAAACATACTAAGAAATGTAGCATATAACGCCCCCTTTTCTGTGTTCGATAATATTTTCACAGCACTTGGTCTTCCATGCTTTCGAACACAGACTGTGGTGACACGGCACGACATTTCAGGGACAGCAATTTCAAAATACGTCATACAGCTTCCCGAAGCCTGCACAGTACCATTCGTTTTGAGGTCCCGCGCTCCTCAGCAAGATACAGGGAAACCAGGCGCTGTGTTTATGTTCCCCAAATTTTTAATGATTTGCCACAAGAAGTGTTTACCGCAACATCAAAATAGCGCTGAAAATCATGGTTCATTCAATGTAACACGGTTCCTATATGTCTGAGAAATTTTTATAATCAGGCACGAAGCGTTAAATTTCTGTTGCCTCAACGTAGATTCCTTGCTGTTTATGTCCATTTCTTGCTGAAGTTAATTTTGCTAACCTGTTACACCATGGTCAGTATTCATTTCGTGTTAGTATTGTATTGATATGTTGTGTTGATATTATCTTCATATTTTATGTTTATATTGCATTTCCATCGGCCGACTGTGCCAGTCCAAGTCCCTGAAGCCACTAGAGGCTTTGACAGGCCCGTTTCATTGCTCTCTACATATTATGTGCAATGAAAGATTTATTATTATTATTATTATTATTATTATTATTATTATTATTATTATTATTATTAATATTATTATTATTGTTATTATTATTATTATTATTATTATTATTATTATTATTATTATTATTATTATTATTATTATTATTATTATTATTATTATTATTATTATTATTATTATTATTATTATTATTATTATTATTATTATTATTATTATTATTATTATTATTATTATTATTCCTTTCTTAAAGCTCTACCTCTCCGTATGCTTGCCGCTTTTGGAATATGCGTCTGTTGTTTGGAACGGCACTTGCCAGTCGAACTGTGAAAAAATCGACAGAGTTCAGCTAAAGTTTTTACGCATATTTCAAAAATCGATTTTCTTGCAAAACTTCCAGCTCTCGTCCCAGACGGAGTAACTCACTGCAGCTTCCTTCTCTTAGCTGCCGTCCTGTGAGGGCAAATATAATTTTAATGTATAAACTTCTTCATGGTCACATTCTATGCCCTCAGCTCCTAGCGCGTATCCTTTCGCGTGTACCGCGAAAGAGCTTAAGGGAATTCAGACCATTCCAAGTTTCTGCGCTCCTGCACTCCCTCTCCCCTCTGAACAGAATGCAAAAGTTGTTTAATTCTCTTTGTCCTCGCCTTGATATATTCGAAAATTCTCTCCCTTCCTTTATATTGGATGTCCTTGACGTTCCACTTTGAGCACTCTTTTTCTCATACATAACTTCCCCTTTCATGCATTTTGTCTTTACTACACTTGTGCATTGGCACCGGTATTATATTGTTTTTTTCTCCTTAATTGTTCATCACGTCTACTTGTTCTCATTAAAATTATTTCTTTAATACTGTGTACTCACGCCTGATTGTCTGTAACGCGTTCACTGATTACATTTCTTATTATGTATGATTGCATTTTTAGCCTGAATTTCAGAGGTTTCTTATTCGTTCATATTAGTATTGACTTAATTCTTGTTTGTATTTTGCTATATGCTGTACTTGGCTGTTATCGGTCGTTCTAGTGTTCATTCTCTTTGTTTATTGTTTTAGTAGTTATTTATATGTCTGTTGCCTGTTCTAGCTGTTTTCATTTACCGCTGTTCTCGCTGTTTTCTTGTTTTCGCTTTTTTGCTTCATGCTTGCTATAACGCCTAGTTTGTCTTTTTTTTTCTATCGCCTTGACTGCTGCATTACCTCCCCTGAGTGTCTTCCTTTGTGGTGAAATAAATTTACATTTTGTGCGCGTGAATGGTGTACCAGCACCAAGACCTTTGGGTTGTTCCTGGGCACCGGAAAATAAAGATTAATCGATTGACTGATTGATTGATTGATTGATTGATTGATTGATTGATTGATTGATTGATTGATTGATTGATTGATTGATTGATTGATTGATAAAGAAGTGCGGTACTATTCTTGTGGAGCATGTTTAGTTCAGTTTTCTTGCGTCTGAGCATTTTACGAATAATGCGTTCAGAATTGATACATCCGCATGGTCCCAGTACCTTCTAATGCTGCTATGGTTTACACAATTTACGTGCTAAGAAAACATATTGGGATACAAGACAATCTATGATGGAGGACTTAGATTTTCATATCGCCCATGTGGGGTTCTGTAATAAGGAAGTAATTACTCATTGGCATCCACCCAAGCCCAGCCATACGGCTAGAAAGGAAAGCTATACAGCTTTCTCTGAAACATCGTAGTGGAAGAAAAATTCGTCCTGGTCCGGGGTTCGAACCCGAGACCACCGCTTCACAGAAACAACCACTCTACCAATTGAGATAACTGTGAAGCCAAGCTTATGTTAGGGCGATAGCGAATTGGTGAATAACTCGAAGTGGGAACAGTGTTGGTCAAACAAACAAGTGGAGTTCTTTTACGAGCTCGGAGATAACGGCACACTTGATTTTTGGCAATTTACTTGGGTCGAAAATTCATCCACCACTACCCTAATCAAAGGAGAGAGAGAGAGAGGGGAGAAATAACTTTAATTCGCAACCGTCAAAAATGATGGGAGAGAAGGCTGGAGCTTTTTTTTTGGCATTTGAACGCCACGGTCACTAAGGCGCTTCGCGGGGCAGTTATGTTCGTACCAGTTCACAACTAGAAAAACGCGATTTCTTATTCAGGCGGCGAATTTTTTTCTCTAAGAAACCTTATTTACACAATATATGCAGTCTTGCGGAACCGGTCACGGAGATCTATCATCAAAACCGACATCTCTAGTGTATTGCATACGCAAGCGGCGCGTTCCGCTGCACTATTCAGCAGAAAGGCTGCCAGCAGAACTCCATCAACATAGAGAAGTTGTGCAAGTCCTCTACTTCCTCGAGTGGGCCAGCTTTTCAAATAGAGAAGAGTCCTGTCTGGAAGCCGAGCTTGGTTGATTGACAACGGCAACCCTTGTTTGGTGTTTTTTGCTACTACTATTCTGCCTAAAGTGCAAAAAAGTACTGCCTAATGAGTCCGAGCCTGTTCAGTATTGTGGAAGTACGTCAAGATGGCATTAAGGTCCGCTGATAGAAAAGGTTATTCTTGGCGAAAGAATTTTACTTTCAGAAGTGGCGCTCATTTCGCTAATCATCTCTCAGCGCGTCGCGTTCTGTTGTAAAGCTCCAAAGTAAGGCGGTCGTAATTAAAGATTGGCATTTACTCAAGCGCAACGATAAGCTAACAAAGGAGGGTCTGTACAGCTTTCACACAAATATCATAGATGAAGAAAAATTCGTCCTGGTCCGGGAATTGAACCCGCGACCACTGCATCACCGGAGCAGTCGCTCTCCTAAGTGTGATAACTGTGATGGCTAGTAGTCGCTAGGGCAAGAGCGAATTGATCAGGAACTCGAGAGCGCGAATGGTTTGACACCAATGTTTAGAAAAATCCTGCAAAGTGGCGTTGATTTTTAATAAGGTAGTAATTACTCATTCGTGGTTTGGATGGATGCTGATCAGTTATTACTCCTTTATTGCAGAACAATTTCGCCTCGGAGGATTCCCCTGAACATCAAATTAGCTCCGCGGTGCTGCGCCGGACGCAAAATACGTGCATGCTGCCGCGGTGGATCAGTGGTTATGGCGCTCGGCTGCTGACACGAACGACGTAGGTTTGATCCAAGGCGCGGCGGTCGAATTTCGATGGAAGAGAAATTCTCAGAGGCCTGCGTAGAGTGCGATGTCATTGCATGTTAAAGGATCCCAGTCGAGATTTCCGGTTCCCTTCACTACGGCGTCCCTCATAGCCTGAGTCGTTTTGGGACATTTAACCCCCACGAACCAAACCAAACCAAACCAAGATACGTGCAGCGTTCAACGGCACACGGCTTCCCGTATTCGTGCTCCCAAAGTGGCCTCCGAAATGGGGATCCCTCGTGTCTTTCAATCCAGAAATAAGGAGCTGCTATGAAAAGACTGCTCTCCTTCTGTCGTATAAATGTCTATGGTTTTAGGCTTTATGGGGTTTCTACGACCCAAATCAACTCCTGCTATGAGGGACGTCATAGTGTAGGGCTCCGGAAATTTCGACGACCACCTGGGGTTCTTTAACGTGCTCTGACATCGCGCAGTACACGGGACTCAAGAATTTCGCCTGCATCGAAATTCGAGAGCCGCGGCCGGGATCGAACCCACGTCTTTCGGGCCAGCAGCCGAGCACCATAACCACTGAGCCACCGCAGCGGCTCATTGTCTATAGAGGACAATTATTCTAAACAAAGCACAGGAAGCTGAACTTAATTTTGCACTTTAAATTGTGGTTTAGGATGCGGAGTATGTCGCGTGCAGCCATGCTGGTTTGTTACTCCTAATTTATAAGCTGTCTTTATTCATGAAAAGGCCTTCGGTGCTTAGCACTGCAAAAGAGTTAGTTATGATGGTGCAATATTTTATGTCTAGCTACGATTTTCAGAGTTGCCATCACTAAAAGAATTGTGTGCTCTACATTTAACTGAGTTTTAACTACATTTAGCTATGCTGGGCTAGTAAAGAAAATGGTTACATTGATGATTTCTCTTCGTATTTTTAAGCATGAATAATTAACAGCATATAAACGCCGCTGCCAGCTTTAGGAATCTTTAGCAATCCTGAGCTTTTTATTAAAATAACACCTTTCATTGAATCTATACCTACAAGTATATCTGCCGAACCAAATAACTGTCTGCATTCCAGCATGCAAAAATGGTGATTATTAAGTTCTGCATCAGAGATAAAAATATCAGAGGACGCATTTCAGGGTATGAATCGGCGTCCAGATTTGTTTTATCTCTTCGAGGCATACAAACCAACGATAGTGTAATATGAAATAAAATGTGGTTTTCGCTAACTCAGTTATTGCCGCTTAAAGAGCCAGTCTGCGTAAAGGCCATGGGTGCTTAAGGGCGTAGAGCCGGAGAAAAGTATAAACATATCAGTATATTTTCATACATCCATCAAAATGATGACTGTAGCAAGAAAAAAAACGTGTGGTTTTAGACAGTAATTATATTTCAAATTGGCAAAGAAAGTTAGGCTAAAGTCGACAACTGCGCAGTGGCTATCCAAATAATCGGGCACCGTCGCTTGGAGGTGATATTCTACTCTTTATGAAGAGGCCATAGCGCTATTGTTGTTATTTTTCCCAGGGCGAAACCTCAGACAGCCTATTTTTTTCTTATGAAATTGCTCACCCTTTATTGCATGGGTTTAGTTGAGAGTTGAGTTCAGGAGTTGAAAGCTACAGGTAGCGTTAGCCTTGCTTTATCTGCCGGCAATTGCTCCAACGTAGCGTCCCTTTTATGTTAACAATGTCCTAAAGCCTGTCGCATCTACCCCGCTATGCGCAAAGTCTGTTATAGTAGTACACATTCTCTCCCGCCGTCACCATCTAAGCACACAATCAATCCATACAGTCCGCATCACAGTCCACTCCAGAAGTCACCATCCATGCACATATTCAGTCACAGTAGAACATAGGCCAATGTAGTGCCACCATCCATACACACATTCACTCACAGTATAACGCAGTCCACTCCGGAAGACACCATCTACGCACACATTCAATCACAGTAGGCCATAGTTCGTTCCAGCTGTCACCATTTATAAACAAGATCCGTGTTCTGAAGAAATGTTAAAAGAAGGCGTGCAGCCTCCCTTCTGTATGTCTGGTTTCCACTCGGGTAGACAATGTCCTAAACTGTGCTGTGACGGGTTCCTGTCTTCTTGAAGCAAGCGAACATCACATGCATTTCCGTGTTGTACTCTGGGCAGTACATAATATAATGTTCGATATCCCCGCAAACACCACATAAAGAGCAGAGCGGATACGATGCTATGCCCGTCTTACGCATCCATTCAGGAGTTCGAGCAGAGGCCATGCGAATTCGATGTAGAAGGGTCGCCTGAGATCTCCTTAGTACCTTGGTCACAGATGACTTGTTAGACGCACTCCACAGGGTACTGAAGTGATCGAGCACCGTTTTCCTGCAGAGACTTTTTCCATCTTGAAGTACTTTTTTTCATGGAATCCTTGAGAGAGCTTTATGGGCGAGATTGTCTGCCGCCTCATTACCGTTGACTACTATGTGAGAGGGCACCCATTGGAAATGTAGAGTAAAGCCTCTGCAGTGCAGATTCTGCACCAAGCGCAGAGAGCTTATAGACAAGGCGTCCGTAGAAAATCCGCGCTCTAACCTCTGAAGGGCAGATTTTGAATCAGTTAGGATGACAACAGGTTGAGCTGGACAAGACTCCAACTTTCGTAAAGCCGCCTCAATAGCGACACTTTCAGCCGTTGTGGAGGATACGACAGCAGTAAAGCGTACGGACCACTTACAGTCCAAAGAAGGAATGTAAAAAGCCGCTGCGCTAGCTTGTTTGACCTTGTCCACGGAACCATCCGTGAAAATTTGAAGATGGCGGGCATACTCTGTTTCCAAGTGTTCAAGTACAAGCGAACGCGTTGATGCCAAAGGAGAGCTGCGCTTTGCGCTCACATGGGAAATTGTGACCTTACAGTCGAGGGTCGGAAAAGACCAGGGGGGTTTCAACCGTTTCCTTTTCGTTCGGACATTAATGCCTAAAGAACTAAGAGTATTGAGTGCCAAGAAAGCCTTCGACTCATATCTCTTGCAGAGCCGCTGGAGAAGGGATCGCCCAGATACCGTCTCTCCTAGGCGGTCAAGATGCATTAGTAGTCTCTGAGAAGCGATAAGGCTAAGAGGTTTCGACAGGGACTCGTGAAGTACTGCCTTATTCGCAGTGCCTGGGGAACTCCAATGGCTCTTCTTAGGCCCTTTCTGTGGACAACTTCGAGACGCTCAAGTTGTGATGCCGAGTGAAAAATTAAAAGTAATTTATACATTATGCGACTAACCACCAGCGCTTCATGAAGTTTGACCATTGAAGAAGGATAGTGTCCGCATTGCTCACGTGCAATTCTACGGATCACATTGAGACGAGAAGATATAGATGAAACAATCGCGTCTACAGCTTTTCGCCACTGTAGACGGGAGTCAATAATGACTCCCAGGAAACGCGTGTGGTGTATTTGACGAATGCACGAGTGACGGACGTCTATCGTTAACCGCGCTTGACGTCTTCCTACACCTAGAAGCAGAACAAAGCCGGATTTTTGCACTGACAGAGACAACCCCACACCTTGAAGGTAAGCCTGTGCCGAAAGTAGAGCCTATCGAGCTATCAGGGCTAATCGCTTGTGTTGGTAGCCAGTAATCCAAATACAGATGTCGTCAGCATAAAGTGACATACGCACTTGCCTGCAACTTTTTTTCAACGAATCGGGAAGGCCAGCCATTACGACATTAAAGAGTGTGGGGGAAACAACACTTTCTTGATGCACACATCGTGATAGAGCCCTTTCGGTGCTTAAAGTACTTCCTAACCTTACACGAACCGCGCGGTCACTTATAAACTTGTAAATGAATTTTAACATGAGGCCCTGTATGCCCGTGCCTTGCAAACTGTTTAGAATTGAGCTCTGAAGCACGCTGTCGTAAGCTTTTGCAACGTCAAGAAAAATGGCTAAGGTGGAAAGGCTGAAAGCTCTCTGGTGTTCAATGTGACTCACCAAGTATAAGACGCTATCTTGGGCACTAAGACCTCGGCGGAATGCTGTCATACACGTTGGCAGTGCCTTGCCGTCCTCAAGCCACCACGATAAGCGTTCATTTATCAGCTTCTCCATCAACTTAGCTACACAGGAGGTCAATGACACAGGGCGATACGAGGCAAGGTCTCTCATGTCTTTGCAAATCTTCAGTACTGGAACTGCATGTGCCACCTTCCATGACGGAGGAACATCGCCAGTCTCCCAAACTCGATTGATGAAGTTGAGGAGCTCCTTTCTAAGTAGCAAGGGCAGATTATTCAGCGTTTTACTGGTGATGCCGTCGGGACCTGGTGCACACCGGCGCCGCAGGCCACTGAACGCAGTCTGATGCTCACGAAGCGTGAACGGGACGTCCATGATAGACCTGGAGGAAGCAGGTGGTGTATATATATCTATTCCAGGATCAGCGTGTACGAGTGCGTCTGCAAATTCCTCTGCCAAGCACGCAATAGGTTTTTCCTTCCGTACTGCAAGAGCTTCAAAATGCTTCGAAGGGCGAGATTCTCCAGCAAGGCTGCTGATAACTCGCCATATTCTCGTCATCGGTGAGAACACATTCAAACTAGCGCAGAATGAGGCCCATTGCGACCTATACAGCTTTTCTGTGTGCCGTCGAATAGCAGAATTCAGCCTATTGGAGGTGGTCTTCAGTTAGTTGCCTGTCGTCCTTCTTACGCACGAGTTGGCGCTCCACCCTTCTTCTCGCTGCGCAAAAGTTCCTGAGTTTTTAATCCGGGGCCGCAAAATGATCACGTAACTTGACCGCCGTAGTGGCTGCTAGCTTACTAGAAATCATTTTGCCAACCAGGCCACCAGAAACACGTTCTAGGTGCTCTCTGTACTTGTCCCAGTTGACCACATTTCTAATTTTAGGACCATGCATACGAAAGTCGGCAGCAAACACAAAAATCGGATAGTGATCACTTCCCATGCGCTCAGGCACTGTTGACCAACTCACGCGGACGTCAGGTGAATGCAGTGTCAGGTCTATAGCTGCCGCTGAGGCTGGAGGCCGCAAGAAAGTGGGGCTTCCGTCATTGGCAATACACATGTCCAAACTGTCAATAACCTCTACGAGTTTGCGTCCACGGGAATCCATGTTCCTCTCACCCCAAACGACATAATGGGCGTTTAAATCACCACAGATGATTCTAGGAGGTGGGCAGTGGTCGCAGAGATGCTGTAGAAACAAATCCAATGCTACCTTCTTCCGCGGAGACACGTACACGGATGCAATAGAAAGGGTTCGAGAGCCGAGCTGTATTCTCACAGCCGCTACCTCACTGTCATCCGTGCAAAGATCGGCAACGCTTAGAGAAACAAGTGGAATTTCTCTTCTTATGTAAAGCGCAGCACTTCCTGCAGGAAATGACTTTATGCTGCAGTTTTTATGGGCGACATATCAAGTGAAACTTCTCCCGCTTAATCATGCTTTCTATCTGTCGTGGTTCCAGTAAGGCAGAACACCACTATGCAGCCAGTAGAGCTTACATCACCATCGCTGCTGCCGGAAATGTGATTGCTTCTATCTGTGATAAATATTACGAGCTTTATTTCATTTGATAGCATCTTTAGGACTATATTAGTGCAACCAATTTCAGTTTTTCGAAAGTCTACTTTTTTCAGTTAACGTCACGCAGTCTTGCCGCGCGCCAGCAGTCGCCTCCACAAGGTTACGTAGATTTCCTCCAATAAATAACAATAGCCCCCTCATTTGCGAGTTTACATGCGCATTCTACTACAAGAAATCTAGGCTACACATAGGAAAATTACGTTTAAAATGGCTCTGCCAAGTTTCCCAGCCCCACGATTTGGTATTCGTGTATTTGTGCAGGGAGCTTTCAACTTGTTGAAAAAGGAATATTATGAATAGAAGTCAGCAGTCTGTCGGTTTAGTAATAATGATGATCCTAAATGTTCTTTTATGTACGTCAGTGAGAAAGTCTCAACTTATAAGCGTGACATTAGCGATTATGGCGGAGTGCAAAAGAAGCAGAAAACTTGCGAGAAATGAATCCACAAGTTAAATTAACCTGGGTTATGTGAAGTCGCTGCAATTTTTCTCATCATTTCTTGTCAGTTTGTAATGTACAGATGAAGACATAAGTAAACGGAGCACGCTATTACGTTATACAGGTATTGCAACCAGGCATTTTCGATTGGACATGAAAAATTTTAGTCTACGAGAACGGCCACCCGTGTCCACTACCAGCCTGCACATACCACATCTGACAGTTTCAATTACGCAACGCGTCAAAAATGTTTAAAGCCAACGCGATGCTCCGTTTGCTTCTGCTCGCTTCTGTGCTTGCATAAGGATGTTTGGTGCAGGTGTTTCAGCACATCTGCTACCGGCACTGACCTCTGTCGCGGCCTGTGCTCAAATGATACAGGATCTTTGTGTGTGTATCAATGCCAGGCGGGTGTCTAAAAACCTTTCTGTGCTGAAATACAGGTATTTCCCAGGTCACTTTATCGCGCCATATACTGTGATTTCCATTGCCTGCTTACCCCGGAGCATTTCAAGGAACTTCTCCATTGGCGAACCCAGCGGAGAAATCACAAAGAAGAAGCCACACCGTCTGCGACCGCGCAACGAAGTTTGCTTTGCTTAGAATGCTCATATCTCAATTGCCACTTCAGACGCAGCTGTCATATTCAGCGATGACTGAACGGCCGAGGGTAACATCCTGAACCAATTGGCTGACAATAACGATGTACTCCATCGTCACATAGAGGCGTTAGGGGAATGTCGTCGAAAGTAATTTATTATGAGAGATGCAGAAGCGCTCCCAAAGGCTGGCATAAAAGCAGTGGTATAATCAAAACAGCGCGAAATTTACACTGATAATGATTGCAACGCTTGTGGCTACTAGCCACAAAAACTAGAAGCCTCAATTTTGAAGGCTTTATATAAAGACAGATACTCCTCTACTCAAGTAGAAAGAGACGCATGTACTACGTAGCTTTTTTTTGTGAAGGGGCTTTTTTGAATACAAGCAACAAATTTATGTTTTCGATAAAAAAATTACAGAACTCCAAAATGTGCCCCAGAGGAATACTGCTACCCAAGCAGCACAAGTAATTGGCCCAACTTTGGAATTGTATTGGGAAAGGCCGGCCTACAAAGGACCAGGATGGGACCATCCTGTTGCAATATTGGGCCGATGACCTGTGCTGCTTGGGTAGTTCACTGATTACAAGACTCGATCCGGTATGAAACGAAATACGTCTTAACTGGCTCTGTAGTATCTGATGTGAAAGTGGGCATTAAATACGCCTCAATTTACGAAATGAGATAGGTTGTACCTTGTGCCCATTACCGACAAATTGAACGTCACTTACTCGTATTTCAGTCATTTCGGAAAATAATGTGCGGATAAGTACCGACTGATATATGACAGATCTACATCAACCTTGTCGGTTGGCTGTAAGCAGCTAAAGAGAGAGACATCTGGACGGAAATGCAATAGAGTCTGCAGTTTTAACCTGAGCATTTTTACCGTTTGCACAACAATTCATTAATCGGCAGACTTTTTATGCTGCCATAAATTACAGGTTATTCATATCTCTAAAGCTCCGTAGTTTGCGCCCTCTTTCTCTTAATTGCAGACTTGTTATGGCTAAGATTTTTCACAGACCTCCTCTTTTTGGGTGTCATGTTATATTCTTTGTATGAAGGAAATTTTGAGAAGCGAAAAAAAAACATATTCGCGATATTACTGATAAAACGTTTAGTCAGAAACGTGCCTCAAACAAATGCTGCTTTTTAGGGTTCAGCATTGAGATTTGGAGAATATTTTTCTGAGATTGGGTTGCCAGAAATCATCACTGAAATGCACAGCATTGTATTCAAGGTAGGGAAAATAAACAGCATAAAACAGGCTCACTTTTCGAGCAAATTTTCTGACTAAACTTACTGACAATGCGCAGTTTCGGAAGAACTCCCGGAGCAGTTTTTTTTTTACTGCTGTGCGTAAAGTGAAAAAACGCGGTTCTGGAAGAAAACAAGCCTTGGAAACCATTTTATTGAAACTTTTAGTATCCCTCCAACAAGACATTTGTGCTGCGACCTTATTCCTGACACAACTCGAAAGAGCCACTATGCTGCTGCGTTTGTGATTCATACTTGGTGGGCTTTACCAAGACACGACTGGGCGCGCCGTAATCACTGAGCTAATGCCATGAACGATTTTGCATAATGTGCGTAGCCGAATTAACCAAAAAAATGGCTCAACTTCAATTGTCTTCCAGAACAAAATAATATTCGATTCTTGATGGCACGAACTTAACACCTGTAACAGCTGAATATGATCACAGATGTACCTGAATTCCGCAAGATGACGAAAACACGCCCAAAATTTTCAATCGCCAGCCTGAGAGAAGTGACGAAAGGAGCACTGCAACCTATCGAAAAGCAGCCACTCCAAATGTCACCCAGATATTCAGATGCCACCCACTCTTGCGGTATGGCTCTTTATGGCTCAAGATTTCCCAAAAGACATAAATATTGCCGAAACTGTAAGCGTGTGAGTTTCAGGTTACTGCATAACAGTTTATCCAAAAGAAAGACTTATTTTCGTCTGTGAAGTGGGAAACGTTGGTCTCTTTTCAAGGCAAACTGTCAAAAGGGTGGGTGGACTTTTCCTAATTCCAGTTCAGTCGAGTGTGGGAGGAAAATCTTAAGAGCATGTGACCCAAGTTCACATGTAAAACGTCTCGACAAACTACGCACATCATAGGGTGCCCAATCTCCGCCACTCCTATAGCTTCTGAATGAAAATGAACTGAAGCCAAAAGTTTTCCTGACTAGATCCTACAGCGATGCCATTACTACGGCAAATCCACAATTTCTTGTAGAGTGTTCAGCACGTAGCTAAATCTTAAAAAGAAAAGAGAGACATTTGAGTTTCTTTATTGGCAATGCAAGGGCCTCAAGCACCAGCGACCTCCCCAATGAACCACTTCCCAACCCGCGTGGTCCAAGCTACCGTACGTCACGCTACCGCAGATCATATAATCTTGTTGCACAGGCCAACAACTTCAACCACCAAAACTGAGGAAAGGTCATCAATAGAATGTTTTTTGTATGCTTGATGTACATCTCGGCATGCTCTTCAGTATGTAAACGGTCTTTTATACACAATGTGTTGCGGAAAGTTATGAAAACGTTTTCTATAAAAAAGTCGTCCTATACGATGTGATCATGCAACGAAAGAAACTGCAGACTTATTCCACCATGATCAATATCACCATTGCAGCAGCAAGCACATCTCACCACTTCACAACGCTGACGGAAATTAAACGCCGAGCACAACATACGCTCAGTCATGCATGTTTTCTTTAGTAAAAGACGAATAGATGTCCCATTGCTAAAAGTTGGCGAAAGAATTGCGTTCTCAGGAATATGCTTCACGGCAGATATCCTAACAAGTTGGTCTACAAACATTCCTCAGTTGAGGGATCGGGTAAATCGCTGGCTCTTATATAGATTACAACATCCACTCTTTATCAACCTTTCAGCACTTGTAATACACACGAAAATATATCGACCTTCATCCGTTATCAGTGGAGTAGTTTGTGTCCTGGAGAAAAACATGGTCATAAAAGTGGTTCACTCTCGCTCGTATCTCATGCCTTTCTTTTCTTATCGTACTCTTCGAAGGGTTGAATGACATTCCGACAACATACATTGAAAGTGAATCGAGTGAATCACGCGCCACCTTGTGCCACCAGTTGTCTAAAAAGCGCTAAAAGAATAAGCTGTTTCCTTGGCTCTCAGTATGGCTCAGAGCGCTATGCATGTCGCTTTTTGTATGAAACAAATTTCGAATTGTCGCTTCACATGCCAGTAGTGCCGTGGTGACCTTAGAAAATTGTTCTTAATTCTACATATACTATTGAAGCCAGCCCACATGGATAGGTTAGGAACTGAAAGCAGCGTTCCACCGGCCAACTTTCTTAAAGCTATAATTCGGGAAATCCAGATAGTATCGCCGCTTTTAGAAGACTAAGTAAAGTTCCTGAAAAATATGGAGATAAAGATTGTAAAGCAGGGCACAGTGCAGCAATAATCGTCCTGGTATAACCTCGTACAAATGTGTCAGTACAAACAAAAAACCCCACTTCGTGTCTTATAATGAGGTGTTCTGAATCTTCAAACCTCCTCTGCACGTATCACTAAAGATGAGTTTCTCAACATTACATGAACTAATATTGTCGTAATATTATTCGCATATTTTAGCGAACGATAATTTGCTGACCAGACAACCAATGTCTTTAAAGACATAAAACGTTTGTGCCAAACGGGAGAAAATTGTTCTAAGCCATGAATTATGACGCCTTAAAGCTTCTGACAAATTAAAGATTGCGAGCTATCAGTTGCAGCTATTATATTAACTACAAATTGACGCTGAGAATGCAAATATTTCTAGTAAATGGGGGAGAAAAGAAATTTTAAGGTACTGCTTTATTGTACCTGAATTCGCAAACAAATGAACATACACTAAAAAGCCACGTAGTAAACTTCACCACGACCTGTTGCAGTGCAAAACGCTGAGACACTTTTGCTCTCAGTTGGAAAAGTGGTGTGCTGCTGTTAGTGGAATATTTGCTGCCCAGCGCCTCACATTTACGAGGTGCATGCTGTTAAACACGGCCAAACACTTGCAGCATAAACGTGGATAACTTTGGGAACTCTGCTTGATGCCATTATGAGCCACATTGATGAGGCCGCTTGCGACACTGCCATATAAAATAATGCACGCGCTCCAAACCACCCTCATCGAATGCCCGCTATTTTATGTCGTGCCAGCCATTTAAGCGAAGGCAGGCAAATTGCACGCTCCATAGCCACAACCATGCACAGAATAGTCGGCAGTGTGGTAATCAGCCTGCCTCTAACAGCATGATTACCTTCTCTGCATTTCTTTTTACACATTAAAGGAAGCTGACAGCCAGTTTTTCATTTTCAGGTGAGCAGGAGTTCAGTGCTACCACGTTCAAACGGGAAGTAGCATTGAAAGTATTCTCAGTTGAATATACTTTACCAACTATCCCCGTTAACTTTTTTGTTAAGCATTTCGATTCCACGCAAGAACAAAAAGCATTCAGGACCGAGCACAATATTGGTTCACTGCAAAAAAGGCCTTATTATTTCTTTAGATGCGTGTCATACGTTTCTGGGAAGCGCGCTAATATTGGCAATGACTACTAAATGCACTAAAGACTAGTTATCCTACGACTCGCCAACATCGCAAGAGTAAATGGGTTCATGCATGCATTCGCTCTTTAAGGATGCCCTAATTCAAGAAGGTGGAGCATCTTATTGGCACAGTACACAAGTAGACGGCTTGTATTCTACTCAGTCCTTCAGGAGCTACACGGAGGAAAGCAAAATTAGCCCTACATTATGGATACGCAATTCAAACCGAATTGAATAAAAAGAAATAATCTCTCCTCAGCTCCAAGTGCCTCTTACGGTGTTGTGGCTGGGGCCCAGCTTCACGGCCGTTGCTGTGCCGGCAGCAGGAGGAGAAAGAGGAGCAAAGGCAAAGAGATTAACCGAAAGAAGTCGATTTGCTGCCCTGCACTGGGCGAAGCGGGTTTCGAGCATTTAAAATTCCCCTGTACGTTCTTGCGCACCAAGACAATGTGAGGTTTCCATGACGCTGTTGCGTTGCAGGATTCCTCGCCTTAATCTGTAATTATGTCTTTCTGGGTTCACGCCATCGTATCTCTGTCCTTCACGCGGTGACGTTGAAACGTTAGATCATTTCATCCTCTACTGCCGGCGGTTATCAGGGCAGAGAATTCAGTTTTTGCCACATGCTCTCGCTCAATTAGGGCTGCTGTTTACTCCACCCGTCCTCCTCTCCTTCGGTGCAACCATCAAAGGGCATGCCATTAGGCAGGTGTGTCACCTCATTCACTAGTATATTATTGAAACCGGGAGATTTTTGTGTTAACTTCTCGATGCATTTCATTTCCTCTCAAAATCGTGTTCATATTCTGATTAATTCTTTAAAATTTGGTTATTCGACCCACCACCTCTTTTTTTTCCTCAATTTTCATTCCGATTTCCCAAGTTCTCTCAAAATTCGTGATTTTCTTTTTCAGGGACTCTTTGACTCCTGTATATTTATAAGCCGCATGAGAAAAACCTGGATGAGTTTTTTTCCTGTTTGGATCTAAACCAAACCCTGGCCAATCCCCCACGGGAGCGTATGTGCCATCCTTCTTGAGGAAAAAACGATAACAGCAACAACTGGGGGAAGCAAGAAGGGGATATTTATTTATTTGTTTGCTTATTTATTGACCACTGCGGATAAGCTCTATGTCCAAGCAGGAGAGGAAAAGACATAATGGGGAAAAACAAAGCAAGTACGATAGTACCGAACAATAAAGGTGCCACAAAGTAAACAATCCAAAAGGGCCATTCCACGCCAAACGACCCAGACGTTGCGCTCGACCATCTCCAATTTGTTCAAGAATATTCACGGACACTTATCTTTATGTGCGTAATCAAAGCCTGGCATATTTTTGCTGAAAAAAATAGTATTCGCATGGTGAGCGCAATTCGAACATTTATAAAAGGCAAGAAACTAGGCACTGCTCAATAATTAATTAAAAATTTAATATCTTAGAAAACACTCCACAATTTTTTTCAGTCATATCTACACAGATTCTGGCTTTCGATATAAATCTGAATGCGCAGCTTTATGTAGAATAAATATTTTTTTAAAAATAGAAAGAGAGTGTGAAAAATATTTTATTTTTGTCGTTTTTTTAAACATGAAGTTCCTGTCAGAAATTCAGAAATAGCCTTTTTGCTTCTCTATATGTCTAGTATCTATAACAAATGTTGCAAGTGACGAAACTGCGAACATAGAAGTAAAAAAAAAATACTATAGTTGCGGAAAAGTGCGTTTAGAGCTAAAAACGGTCGTAAATTTCTCCCTGAGGTAGAAAAATACAAGCAATAACGGGTTACGTAGAACAGACCATTGCCTTGCGTTTCTGAAATTCTAATCGAAGTAAATTTTGGGGAACACGGGTCTTTGCGGCCGAAAAATTGCGAAAAAAATCAGTTTTTCAATTTTGTATTATTCGTGACCATGAGCTCATTCTCTATATTGGGTGAAGTTTCAAAGCGGAGAAACCCATAGTTTTTCATAAAAAGTCAAATAGTCGAGTATTCTGACCATGGGTCACGCGAAAGAACCTCAAAAATGCTCATTTTGCGCCGCGCACTACCGTGAGCAACGGCTAACGTATCCCCCTCCGCACAAGTCTCTCACTAAATTGCAGCAGGTGACGTGGCGACAGCTACAATCCCGCATCTTCCTCTACCCTGCCCACTTAGCCCTGGTTCACCCGGGACTGTTCACGCCAGTATGCACCCTCTGCGGCGCTCCGAAAGCGGATTTTACACACATTCTTTGTTCCTTCTCTGAGCTCCTTCCACCAGCCGATTGGCAACTTACAGACCTCGAGCGATGGGAGGCTGCGGTGTTGTTCTGACCCGGCTGCCCAACGGCAGCTAGTGGACTGGGCTTTGGAAGTCGCTGAGAAGCATCACCTTCCGGCCACGACACGCATCCAAGAGCAATCCCATCACTAGGATGTAACAATTAAGGCTTGCTCTACTTTATAAAGTTTTTCACCACCATTTTCAAATGACGCCCTGGAAAGCCGCCATCTTGGTCTCGTTTGAAAGAGCGTGTCTTCCTCTTTCTCTCCATCGGAGCTGCACGCGCAGCGTCGCTTTGTTAGCCATGAAAAAAAGAAAAAGGAAAGACGGTATCTCGCTGTGCCACTGGTCATTGCCCGTCACGTGTCAAAACCGGCGCAGCTCATTGGCCCGCGCCATTTTGTTAGGGTCCGCGCTGCCGACGGACGCGACACCATTTTGAAGAAGTCTCAGCCTGATTTCGGAAGCGAGCTATGTCTCCAGACCCTCCGCGGTGGCTCAGTGGTTAGGGCGCTCGACTACTGATCCGGAGTTCCCGGGTTCGAACCCGACCGCGGCGGCTGCGTTTTTATGGAGGAAAAACGCTAAGGCGCCCGTGTGCTGTGCGATGTCAGTGCACGTTAAAGATCCCCAGGTGGTCGAAATTATTCCGGAGCCCTCCACTACGGCACCTATTTCTTCGTTTCTTCTTTCACTGCCTCCTTTATCCCTTCCCTTACGGCGCGGTTCAGGTGTCTAACGACATATGAGACAGATACCACGCCATTTCCTTTCCCCCAAAACCAATTATTATTATTATTAGCTATGTCTCCACATAACCGAAAGTTCCGCAGTGCGCACAAATTCGGTAAAAGGCGTAAAAAGCCTTCTAACAAGCATAAAGATGCTGTAAAAGAGCGTCCGTGCGCTCTCGAAGCAGGTGATCGAAGCGAGACAGTTGAAAGTGTCGCGACGGGCGTCTCCGCGGCCGATTCCGATGACACGGGTGGCGGCCAGCAACGAACGCGCGTCGACACGTTTATGAGCCCCCAAGACTTGGAGCGACTACAAGAACGAGCTGACACCCGAATTTTTAGAGCTCTCTTCTATATCTGCGACCGAGCGCAAGCTGCAGGCTCTTCGCACTGAGAGAGGCGACACAGGCCCGGCGGCGACGGCAGCGGCGACGTACACGATCGCCGATGTGTCAGCAATCATCCGGCTGCTCGAAAAAACCGTGTGGCGCCAGTGCGGTGGCGACGTGTCCATCCAGAAAAGCACTCGCGAATACGGTGTTGCTGTACAGTTGTGCTCGGAGTGTTCTGTTTGCTGCGATGTCGTGCTCGAGTGGAGTTCCCAGCGTCTACCTGGAAGCGCAAAGTGCAATCCCTTCCAGGTAAATATTCTTGCTGCCAGGGCTGCGCTAACTACAGGGAACAGCCAAACAGCACTGAGTGACTTTTTTTCAACCATGGGAATCTCCCACAGGGGTCTTCACAACAAGACCTACCAAGCACACCTCAAGTCTAAGTTGAAGCCTGCCGCGACGCTGGCTGCTGAAGGTGTGCTGACTGATTGTGCTTCCTCAGCGAAAGAACTATACAGAGAACTGAATTTAGGTAATCCCGGAAATATCGCAGTCTGTTTCGATGGAACGTGGATGACGAGAGGGCACCAGTCCCACATTGGTGTGGGCTCTGTCATAGAGCTTTTTTCAGGCTATGTGTTAGACTATGTAGTGCTGTGCAACTACTGCTTTGGCTGCAAAAATGCACCCAAAGAAGAGGACCCCCAGTACAACGCATGGAAGGCACAGCATGTATGCCAAAAGAATACATATTGAAATTCCGGGCAGATGGAGGTGGATGCAGCTCTGATGCTCTTCCAACGATCATTGGAGCGGCACGGCCTGCGCTACACTACAATGCTCTGCGATGGATATAGCAAGCATTTTCGTACGGTAGAGGAAGCAAAGGTATATGGTTTTATACCAGTTTAAAAAAAAGATTGTACAAATCATGTACAAAAGCGGATGGGCAGTGCTTTGCGCAATCTTCTCCAAAGCACAAAGCAGAGGTTTGTGAAAGGTTGAGTGGTAAAGGTCGACTGAATGCAGACCTTATCACCAAACTCAGCAATTACTATGGTTGGGCAATAAATCTAATGCAGGCGATGTCGAGCAAATGCATCGGGCAGTAATGGTCACATATTATCATGTCACGTAGACCGACAAGCGCCCAAACCATGGCCTAGGCCCACAGAGCACCAACTCGCGGTGCAAACAGAATGCTGCGATTGCAAAGGGACAGCAGCCACCGAAACACCGTTACAACCTGCCCGACTACATCAGCCAAGCATTGCTACATGTGTACAAGCGCCTTGCACACAAAGACTTACTCAGCAGATGCCAGCGAGGGCAAACGCAGAATGCAAATGAGGCGCTGCATTCAGTGATTTGGTCCTTGATGCCTAAGACAAAGCATGCTTCGCTGATATCTGTTAAAGCGGCTGTCGCTGAGGCAGTCATGCGGTTTAATTCTGGGACACAGGAGGCTGCGTCACGTATTCTGCAAGAGCTCCAAGTGGAACAAAGCCATATAGCCAGCCAGAGGGCAAAGAGAAAGACTCTCGCCGAGCTATAGGCTCCGAGCGGAAGCGTGCAGCCTCAGCCTGCTTCATCTCTGCCGTAAAGCGAAGTTACAAAAAAAAAAAAACTGATGAACATTACTCGCCTGGGGCATTCTGAACCTAGACGCTACGTTTTTGCACAACTGTGCATAAAGAAAGCATTGAAAGCATTGTAATTTGTTTTTTTGCAATTTTCTCAGTTCGATTATTTTCGTCACATGGCAGTCTACTGACAAGCCTATCTCTGCTTCTGCTCATCAGATTTTGCTGACCTTTGTGTCGTTTAGTAGCTAAATAGGTGGTAATTGCAATAAAAGTTTCAGACGCTAGCTAGGTGTAATAACAAATTTGTTATTTGCTAAAATTAACGTTAACTAAAATATCAGTTCTTCAACCACAACTTTCGATGGCCACAACTTTTGAACTAGAAGCGCTAGAAATATGCTATTACCCTTGTTGCAATCCTTAATTCTTCTAGAATTTATCAACATACAGTTTATGAGAATCTGTTTGGCAGCTTTTTCTAAAACTTTTTCAGAAGCTCTTTCCATAAAAAACTTCATACAATGGAAAGAAAAAAAAATGTAGAAACTAGTTTCATATTTGAAATCAGCTTGCTGAAATATAAGTACCTACAAATTTTCATGCAAATACCTTCAATATTAAAAAATTTTTCACAAAGACCCATGTCCCCCCTTAAGCGAGAAAAGAAATTTTGAATTTGAGCTCTCGCGCCGCAAGCTTCGTTGTGTCTTAACAAATGCCTCCTGAAGAACATGCCTGAAGCGTCAGGGGTTTTTCTGTCCGCCGTATGGCGGCGCCGTCAGATGACCGTCTAGCAGATGACACGCAGGCAGCACGGAATTTTCTTGTGACTGCCGTTGCAGCAAAAAGTATGCCTTCTGGTGCGCTGTTTCTTATATTATTAGTCTGGTGTGCTTAGTGTTATCGTTTGACAAGTGACGCGTCGATGACTGCAGCTGATGGAGGGAGTAGCGAGCGAAAATGCGTTTCTGTTGCATTCTGTTTTGCATGTCCAGTCAGCGAAACAAGAAACCCGGCGTTTCGTTCCATGAAATTCCTGCCTACTGAGAGCTCCGGGAAAGGCGGCTCAAGGTAATTCTAAGAAAGGACTGACAGCCAAATATATCAAATTATTCTGCAGTTTGTAGCTTGCATTTCCAGCCTAGGAAATGCTACTGTAAACAGTTTGACTGCCCACCAAGACAAGGGTGGATTCTTTCGCCTGACGTGAGCTTTCCGGAGAATGTTACATGGCCTCGAAACGTTCGTCGATATCATGCTCAAAGACCTAACGCATCTTCAAAGGCCACTGGGCATATGCTTGCTATACAACTGGTGTGATTAAAATCGCGGGTTTGCGTGTCCTGACCTGTGAGAACAAGGACAGCTGCCACAGCTAGGGAAGCACTAATACTTAATATCTGCCAGAAGTTAATCAAACGGTTGCTAACAAACCATGCACTTGACATAAGAGACAAGAACGTTGTGGCGAAGACAAAAAACCTCTTTCCTGAAAATTCTTAAAACTGCAGTAAGAAACGATTTCCGCCGCCTTCATCGCACCGACGCATGCCTTTTTTCCTTGTAAGCGCGCACGTGTCTGCGCTTTCAAGTGCAGTTTTTTTTAATATTCACACGTCGCTCGCCATGTCTGATACTCCTCTTGTTCCAGTTGTCATTTCATCAACGCACGTGCTTGTCATTTGGAGAAATCCGGTCAGTCAGGCCTGCTGTGTTACTCCAAAAGTCACTGCTGTGTGCGCGTGTGCATCACAAAGGAACTTAGTAAGCTGTGTTTCATGCGGAAAGAATAGAGAAGAGGGGCATGGGTTTATTTGAAATTTGTCAGCGTTATTGAGGGAGATACCGTTCGGCGAATGCTCGTCGAAAAAATGACCAGAAACAGCGCAGGCTGGGCCTTCCAAGATCAGCTTCACCCGATCGAAGCATCTCTCGCAATGCTCCGCAGCAAGATTGTAACAGACGCGCAGCTCGCAAAGTTCTGAGAACATCAGATATGAGGGATGTGCCCCCTGCGGACCAGCGACTCCTCAGGCAGGTTACCGCGACGTCTCCGGCTTCATTCCATTGAGCGCCATGCAGTCCTCCTTTCCCAGGGTCACCTGGCTACAGTTACAACCTCCGGTAATTTCGGACTTCCTCCTCTCCTTATTGTATCTCATGGATTATTTTCCCTTTTTGCTTGTCCGAATTTGTTAATGATTTCTTGCCATTGGCAGCAGTACAATATACAATCATGCATCATTCAAGGCAAATACTTTTTTTGCTGCACTTCTAGCCACTTGAAGCACTTATTGCAATATGAATGTTTCAAAAACATGTTTTTTGTTATTAACAAAATAAAAGTTGTTGCTCAAAGCCCAAAAATAAAGATGAAACACCATGATCGGACACCGCACATCAGTCTCCCAGCCATTGAAACCGAAATTGAGGCTCATCTTTTAGCGCCGCCTAGCGGCCAGTCTGCGCAGTGTGTCGGTGATCTCGGGGCCCATTGAAGTCGACTAGACGCTTCAGGCATGTTCTGCAGGAGGCATTGGTATTAACGCCTCTTCACCGCAGAACATGACACCCGGCATGGCACGATCCTTATGGCCAGATAGCCGCTTCAGTTTGCCGTCGCTTGCTGTCGTGCATTTTTAGGAATAGAGCTAAAGAAGATGTCGCGTGACATTCGGCGGGGGATGGTATGCAATAAATGAGATTGTTCTCGCTTTTGAAGGTCGAACTTCGAAACGATTCGCTTTGGTGTGGGAAGCAAAGAGAAGAAAAACGAAAGTATTCAGCGTGCTGTCTCGCATCGACAACGAGGATGGAACGAACAGCCCGAATTGCAGGCGTATCACAAGTGTTTGATTTTGCAGCAACAGCTAGCTACATTACGCTAGCATTTCGAGCCTCAGCGTGACGGCACCGCGGCTACCGTGGCGGTGCCGTTGGTCACATGGGTTGGTCATGTGGTGTAGAGCAGCTGTGGCGCGCAACAGCTACAAAAGCTGTGCACATGCGCCGTGTCAAGAGGGACGATGATGGTGATTACGAAAATAATAATAATAATAATAATAATAATAATAATAATAATAATAATAATAATAATAATAATAATAATAATAATAATAATAATAATAATAATAATAATAATAATAATAATAATAATAATAGTAATATTAATAATAATAATAATAATAATAATAATAATAATAATAATAATAATAATAATAATAATAATAATAATAATAATAATCATAATAATAATAATAATAATAATAATAACAATAATAATATTGCTTATTTTTGCCACTGAGTACAGAGGAGCGAAAATAGGTATCTGGAGAAAAAGCTGCTCTATCCGCAGTTTGACGGCGCAACAGCCACCATTACATTAGGATCAATGCCGAGGCTTGCAGTGCATATCTGAAACACCATTGTTTTCCGGTTCGCCCAGCGAAACGGAGCGGCGAAAGTCTGGCTTTGCAATTCGACTGAGCGAGTTCCACTCGGCGAGTTGTAGCTATCACGTCACCCCATATTTAACCAGAGCTAAACCACAGCCAATTTTTTATCCGAATAAGATCGCGGAGCGCACATGACGATGCGAAGTGCGCACAGCAGCGGCGAGTATCCCGCTAGTGCGTAGGCGCGTCGCTCGCATGAAGGTGCTTCACCAGCCTGGAGGCTCGTCTACAGTTGCAGTCGGGTCGCTGCTAAGGACGGAAGTCATTGAGGAACCAGGCCCATTTAGCAGTTTTGCGGTCCTGCTGATGTCGGTGCGGGTAAGTAAGGAAGTGTTAATGTTTGGTTTTGCTAAACTAAGGTGTTAGTATGTGTCGCTTAAATTTAGGTCTACGTATTCTGTCAGCATTTGCCCCTGCATTATCTTGTTCTTTTTTTACCTTTTCGGTGAGACCACAAAAAAATGAATGCTGCTCGCTCTAGAATGAATGCTCGTTCGGGGTATGCGAGACACAGATGGGCTCAAATTAATCAGCGCAAACAACTATTTAAAGGCAAATGCAGTTACATTACACATCTGAGTTGTGGAGTCCTATCTGAATTGTGTGAAACTTGCATGTGTCAGACGTCTATGCGTTAAGATGTTTTCATAGGTGCGCATGAATTTCAGTCTAGTTTGTAGAAACCGAACTTCCTCCGTGCTCGCTTGGTCCAAGTGGATGCCACAAGCTAACACAGACCAAGAAACGTTCCATCATCATTTATGAAAAACTGACATACGCACACAAGCGTCTCCTTTCTCTGCGCTCAGGGTGCCCACAAAAAGACATAAGCACCGTGTGTGCTCATCACTATTAAGTTTTCCTTAAGAAATATTCATCGGTGATTGCATCTAAGTGGTGTTCTAACCACTTCATTGAACACACAAAGAGATACTGTGGAACCAACCACATAACATTAGTTCTGGAAGACACACACCCAAATTTTAATCTTATTCCTGGTAGCCGATTTTGCCAGGCATGCTGGCGGCATTGATTCAACTTGAAGAGTGGTATCGGCTGCGCACCTCATCAGGCTTGCGATGCCCAGTGCGAGCAAGATGACGTCATGGTGGCATTTGAGGCTTGCAACGAGGCTCTTGTAGCCTTTGAAAAAAGCCTCCTTCAACGAAAACGTGCGAGAAAAAGTCGGGAAATGTACGCGCAAATGATGGTTCGAAAGCTTAAAGCGAATGCGGAAAAAAAAGGATTTTTTTTTAATCATTCGGACTGCACCACAAATCAAGCCTCCAGCATGACCACAGTGAAAATTTTGTTCGGAGCGATTACGTGAACCTTAGGCAAGATGTCAAAGTTTGGCCTAGATGAAAGTCGCGAAACACGAATAGAACTTCTTGCGTTGGCTCCCTCGTCTTGGTCTCAGCAAAAGATAAGGGAGTTTTTCGGGGCCTCCGAACAGCGAGTGCGTCAAGCTCTGAACATGAGAACAGAAGCCGACGTATTAGGCATCCCACCAAAGCGTAGAGGCCGCCCGGTGAGTGAAGAGGTCAAGGCGTCCATCATCAATTTTTATGAAGATGACGCTTTTTCGTACTGTCTTCTAAGAAAGAAGGACATGCTAAACGGTCGTAAGAAGCGCCTCTTGCTGCTAAATCTCAAGGAAATGCATGAGGAGTGGAAAAAAGTTCTGACTTAAGGTGCGGCTTTTCGACATTTGCGAGTCTCCGACCTTCACATTGTGTCTTAGCTGGAGGGAGCGGCACTTACACAGTTTGTGTGTGCCTGCAGCACCAGCACTTCAAGCTAATGATACAGGCTGCGGGTTTAAAGGAAAGTGCCGAAGAACTTCTAGCCACTTCTGGCGTATGTGAACTGAACAAAGAGGAGTGCATACTTGGAGCGTGTGCCAAATGTTCGGTAACCAGCCGTGCAGATACTTTGCTCCGCAGCGCTCCAGTTATCGACTCGGCTCAAACAGACTGCTTCTAAGTGCAACAGTGGATTGGCGGGGTGCGTTGCCAACTTGAGACACTTCTACTCGCGCCAGACCAATTCTGTGATAAATTCTTAGATATGCTTAATGAGCTGAAGGCCCGTCACTTTGTATGCAAACAGCAGGCGCGCTATTTCAGGGAGCTGAAACGGAAAGTCGGGACACATGAGGCAATAGTCGTCATGAACTTAACCGAAAATTATAGCTTTGTTGAACTGGACGCTCCACAATCCTACCACTGGGTGAATACTCAGGCCTCGGTACACCCTGTTGTAATTTACCTTCGTGGGCACGAAGACACTGCAGAAAAGGTAAGGTACCACGTGGTACTGCTGCGTCGCGGATTGCTTCAACAGCGGATTGTTCTGGTCATATCCAGATAGGCGCCTCATAAGGTCTTATGCTAGTGCTTACGTCTGTCATGGCGCTGACAAAAATGACTGACTGCCAGAGGACCACACCGAACAACTAGCTGACTGGAGTACGTCCCGTCCCGGCAGCTTTAAGGAAATATTTTCTCTCGCATACCTGTTAAGACAACTCAACGTTCTCATGCATGCCTGCAGTGAAAACCTCGCTTGAGAACAAGAACTCAGCGTTTCGTCTGGCGACAGTATTGTGCTCTGTGGCGAAGAGGCGTTAAGACACGACGCAGCTTGCGGCGCAAGAACTCAATTTGAAAAATTATTTCTTGCTTAAAACAAAAATTCCACCGATAAAAACTTCAAAAAGGGAAGGGAATAAACACTTCTATGTAACCCGCTATTGTATATATTCTTACTAGAACAACCTCAGGGTGAAATTGGCGGATGTTTTGGCTCAAAACGCACTTCTTTGCAAATTTAGTACTTTTTAACTTCTATGTTCGCAGTTTCGTCACCTGTAACATTTGTTATAGATACTAGACATCTAGGGAAGCAAAAGGGTTTTTTCTGAATTTCTGAGAGGAAGTTTAAATTAAAAAAAAACGACAAAAATAAAACATTTTCACAGTTTCTTTAAATTTTTTATAATATTTGTGCTATATAAAGCTGCGTATTCAGATTTATATCGAAAGCCGGAATATGTGTGGATATCACTGAAAAAATTTTGGACTGTTTTCTAAAATATTCAATTTTGAATTAATTATTGCGCACTGCCTATTTTCTCGCCTTTTATAAATACTCAAATTGCGCACACTATGTGAACAAATTTTTTCGGAAAAAATATGCCAGGCATTCATTACACGCATTGCGATAAGTGTCCGTGAATTTTCTTCAACAAATTGGAAATGGTCGCGCGCAACGTCTGGGACGTTTGGCGTGGAATGAACCAAAAACACAATTGAAAATGCGGTTACAGTGCAGCTTCTTAGCTAGCAGTGAACATATCAAGAACGATTGGAAAGCAACGGAGAGTTCTGCAGTAGAGCTTTCCATTCAGAAACTGTTTTGGGAAGAAAAAGAAAACTTGCATGTATTTGTGCGTGCAAAAATAGGTTCCAGGTTATGGGTATGCTTGTGGCGCGAGGCTCGTCTAGAATCACTAGCGATGTGATTTTTGGGTCGAATACCAAGTCGAGAAAAGTATAATGAATGAAGTAAATTGAGACGGGCTTTCATTCTTCTATCTGCAAGTGGTTCTAAGTCTGCAAGTTTCAGCATGGCGGAAGGAGAGTCTAGACGCCAGTAACGGTTGAAAATAAAGTGAGCTGCAAGACATTGCATTTTTTTCTAGTTTTCGGGTGTCATCTGTAGTGTAGGGGTCTTATACTATCCAGGCATATTAGAGAATCGGCCTTACAATGGATTTATATGTCTACGGTCTTAGGGCACTAGGCCAACCTGCCATCCCAAAACTAGAGAAGTTCTAACTCTGCAGGAGGAGGAGCATATATTATCGATTAGTTTCGCCCATTTGAGCCATGGCGTTATTATGACACCTAGATACCTATATTCTTTTACATCTCTGTTGGCATTGTTATTTATGTTGTATGTAAAATTAAGCTGCGCAGTCCTTTTACTGACCCAGAGAGAAATGGTTTTGTCAATGTCAATAACAATTTCCCATTCGTTACACATTTTGCTAATAATTGTAGATTTGCGTACAAAGTAAGCTGGTCAGACACAGTTTTGATAGTATTAAATATAATGCAATCAGCCGCTAACTACTTTACGGACACAGAGGGTTCGAGAGCTTCTGTGGGGTCGTTTATATAGATATTTAAGAGTACTGGGCCCAAAACCCATCTCTGAGGTACACCTCAATAAACCTATAGGAATCGAGAGGTGGCTCCATCAATTTCGACAAACTGCTCTCGTTTTGATAAATATGACGTGACCCAATTGATTATTTGATCTGAAATGCCTATGAAGTTTATATTTGTTACTATTTTATGATTGGGAAGTCTATCAAAGGCTTTGGAATAATCTAAAAAATTCATGTCGACCTAGCTACTACAATGAAGCACATTGGCAAGTTCAACTACAGTGACCACTAGCTGTGTTGTTGTGGAGAATCCTCGACAGGAGCCATGTTGCGCTGTGGTCATTATTCCCGTCTGGTCTAAAACATTGTTGAGGTATTTGGAGAGTACGTGTTGTAGCACTTTGCAGGGGTTGGAAATCAATGAAATAGGGCGGTAATTACCAACTTGCAGTCGGATGCCACTTTTAGAAACCGGAACCACTCGGGACATTTTCCATTCATCTGGTACTATGCCCGATTCTAGAGACTTATCAAATATTATTATCAAAAAGTTGTCTAGTATTTCAGCGTAAACTTTAAAAAAGGTAGTGGGAATATTATGGGGGCCAGGGGATTTCTTGGGGTCTAGCCGCAGGAGTAGTTCTACTATTCCTTCTCTGCTGATAGTAACACTTCATTTGAGACTGTTCAGACAGCAATCATTAAACGTCGTACTAGATTTGGTAATCACGCTTTTGAAGTAAGTATTAAAAGTGTCGGCTATCTCCTTTTTATCTGTAATGGCAGAGTCATTGGCCATTATCTTGTCAAGTTTTCTAGTTCCTTTGTTTGAGAGTAACTGCCAAAAATTTACTAGGATTTTCCATCACGAAACGACCAAGCGTCTCACCAAAGTAGCGCTATCTTGATTCTTGTAACTGTGACGAAAGTGTAGCTTTTAGGCTGCTAATGAGAGAAATGGTAGCGCTTTTTGTCTCCGGTAAAGTTTCATTTTGCGATTGATGTGAATTATCTCTCTGGTTATCCATGGATTTCTCCTATCTACCTTCTTTTTTCTATATGGAACGAAGTTGTGCAGGCAGAAGTGGCAGAGAGTCCTAAACCTTACCCAAACTGTATTAATATCTCCACAATCGAATGATTGTAGTCAATCTTCTAAATAGGAAACAATGCTAGGATCAGCCGCTAAAGCAAAATGTTTTACCGTTCCGATCCGGGAAGCAATCTTCAGAGATCGACGTGCAAGTGAGCAACAAAAAAATACCATCTTATGGCCGAGATTCCATCATACACTTTAGTAGTACACTTTGTTATGCTATTTGGACAAAGGATTAGGTCTAACACTGAAGCTGTTGATTCCGTTACACGAGTGGGGAGTCGAACCACCTACTTAAGATTATAAGCTAACAGCATGTCCAGAAGAGTGTCTGCACTTGGTACTTCATACGTGCCAGCAGTCAGCGATTCCCGGTCGATATTTCGAAGATTAAAATCACCTGCTATTATCATGCTGTTTCTTCGGTATTTACCTAGCTGATCATAAAGTTTCAACATAAAATCATGATGAACTCCAGGCGCTCGATAGACACCAACGATAACAATAGGATTACCACAAAAGCCAATTTCGCACAACACGCTTTCATGCTCACTGTCGAGAGCATGAGATGATAATCCATATTTAACCAGATTCGCAACTCCGCCTTCCCTCGATAAACGATCCTTACGGTAGCCAGTGTAAGAAGGCGAGAAAATGCATCTGTCAAGCACACGAGGCTGCAGCCAAATTTCAGAGATAACCACCACATGAGGATCGTAAGAAAGTAGAACATGCTCAAGACATTCCTGCTTGTTGCACACACTTCGCGCATTCAAACAATTCAGCGAAAATCTTTCAGCTCAGTCAACCCGTTATTGTCAAAGCGTCAGGGCTCTTATGGCTGCTTCGTGCTACGTAACAGTACCTTGCAGTTCTGTACATAGTCCCATGCATAAAGGTCGTCATTCGCCAGCTGTTTGTCATCGACCAGCTTTGCTTTATCACTAGGGCGACGATCGTTTTAAAAGGACAGCCACAATTTCTTTCTTTTCTGCTGTGTGACGTATGAGTAATCGTGCGTAACCGACACCCCAGAATCCTCGAGTATGGAACAGTTTTGAAAGATTGCAAGCTTTTCGCTGCAGTTAAACACGCGGAAAATTACTGGCCGAGGTCGATCGTTGCGTGTCTAACGATTACCACTTTTTCGTTAAATGGGTCAGCGCTGAGCACTTCATTAAAGTACTTTTGTTTCCCTTCTTCCATTTTGGACAGACGCAATCGTTAAAATTAAACGCTTGCCAGGTCGTACAATTAGGAACGCGCGTTCATACATACGACGCACAATAACCCAATGAAACTCTATGCCTCCTCTTATCGCATCTGCCCCGAACGCTGATTAATATTACAATTTTTTTGTCTATTGTAACTACTGCCTAACGTTCTTGCGTGTGTTGTTAGCACATCAGTGAATTCTGCTTGATTTGCATTTTGTCTTTATTAAGGATATTCCTTTTTTGTAAATTTGAATGCTGGTGTTTGTATAATTTCTATCAAATGGTATGGATTATTCACTCTCTGCTGCTGTGTTTATGCTCCCGTTTCTTTTGTTTTTCTTGGTTCTTTGCGCTTTGATTGATGTATTATAACCTCTTAGCATTATTGACCTATGCCATGTGATGTGCTTTTTTTCCTTGTTTTTTCATGTGTGGTCTCATGGTTTGATATTTTGATCCCATTCCTGTACTCCGCTTCGTTTATTGAGGGCTTATAGATTGGGTTAATGGAGGTTAAACGTCTCAAAGCGACTCAGGCAATCAGTAATGCAGGCTTTTAGCTGTATGAGGTGCATAAATAAAAAACAAATAAATAGTGTCTTGCGCTAATGTTGATAAAACCAAATATATTGTACTCTCTTCTAGCAACAGACCAATGCATCTCGCCTATCCGATAATTTTTCAGTCTCGACCTTTAGAGCGCGTTACGGAAGTAAAAACCTCAGGCGTACGATTCCACGAAAATTTCCGCTGAATACGACATATTAAGCGCATTAAGCGTACCATAGAACAATGCATTCGAATGTTGATCAGGCTTCGCCCATTTCTACCTCTCCGGCTAAGGCACCAGCTTTATTTCAGTGCATTTCATTCCAGGTTGCACTATTGTTTACTTATCTGGGGAGTGACTGGGAAAACTCATCTTGAAAGCCTTTTTTTTAATGCAGCAAAAATATATTCGCGTTATTGAATTTTTTTCCAGATATGATTCCACATCTTCCTATATAAGCAAAAACCGAATACTACCTATACAAACATAATATGAGCGACTGTCTCAGGTGGCATTATTGAAACTCATAGCCAATCGGCAACAATTTTTGTTCTAAATGCACGACCAATCAGATATGATACGAGTTTAGACGCACAAATATGCAGGAACCAAGAAACAGAACAAACTATGGTATGCAATCTTTGAGCTGGAAAATGCCAAACCTTTTGATCTCCCATCCCGAGTTAATTAATGTTATGGAGAAATCTTCCTCCCTCTTTGAGTTTCGTAAGTGGGCGAAGAGTTACTTCGTGAAAAATGAACTATAACTTTTCTTTCTGCTTATATCTGTCTATTGATCGCTCATTTGTTTTATTTTATATGCACACAGTTAGTTTCTATACATATGTTGGATATGTGCCTGCTCTTGCACTGCTCTGTGTTGTGATTTCTTCTTTTGTTTTTTCTAAGTATATAGTTAGTTTCTATAGATATGTTTGATCTGTCTTCTCTTGCGCAGTAGTTTTCTCAGATTTTTTTAGACGTATTTTTTGATTAATAAGAATAGTATGAATGTTTATATTATAAAGTTGTGTTGTACAAGCATTTACATTGTGATCAATATATTGCTTATGTATATGTATATAAGTGTTCTTTGCTGTTGTGTTCGAGTGGTGCTTAGGGCGCAGTCAGGCGGATTGATTTTCGCCTTTTGCGCAATGTACCAAGGCACTGTGTTGTCTGAATTCCTTGAATAAAAAAAAGAATTACGTTAATTTGCGCTTAACCTTTGCACTGCTTCCTTCATGCCGGCGTCCTGTAACAGCGTTCTTAATTCTGCATTTTTCAAGCTATACGCTCTCGTTTTGCTAGAGCTAAGCGCAATCGTCCTTGTCTTCTACAAGTCCAGCAGAGAAGGCCAACAAAATTGGACGCATATCAACTGCCTAATGAGAATAAAACAAACTAATCGTTGCTGAATGTCCCGTAGACGTGCACTGCGACGCCTATGCCCCGTGGCAGAAGAGGGTAACACAAAAAGCTGGGCAACCCTTGTACACACACAAAAAAAATCATCCCTGGGAAGGTTTTTCCACATATTCGAGTCCTCTCTAATATTCGAAACATGCAGGAGAGATAGCTTTAAATTCGAGTGAGAATAATAAATGAATACTTCGTTTTCTTTCTGAAGCTTGCAATCTTCGCACACCCTTAGTAGGTAGCAGTAAATAGTGCTTAAACCAGAAAGCTCGCACAAGGAGTACTTGATATATGTAGAGACAAATCCAAACGCCTCTCACGTAGTGCGTAGGCTTTCAGCTTGCTCTTCGCACCAGCGTGCTCGCGAGCATGCCGACCATCTCACGTTTTCTTTTATAACTGACTACCGTGCACAGACGGCCATTCAGGCTAGCTTCCGAGAGATGGTACCATCTGTCACTCCGTCGCTAAATGAATTCATTTTCAGGACATGTAGAACTAGTGCACACCTAATGAAATTGTATCGCCCTGGGTTGCCGCACTACACCCATTAGACTTGGAGAAATGTTGTGATACCTATATTTCCGTTATTTTCAATATTCATCTCATAGAGATGATCTAATTTCATACGAGTGACGTTCGAATCAAAGCTGCACCAAAGCATTAGTTCTGGCTTATTTTTAAAAATGGGGTGGCATATATGAGAAGAGTCGTCCACTCCGCCTAAATGTACTCGGGCACAAAGTGCGGCTCAGTTTGTCTTTCACTTGGCGCCTCCCATAAGCCAAACGTGACACTATTCCGGCAGTTTTACCTAAGCTGTTCTCCGATATTTAAATTATATATTTTTCGCCACAGCATTGCCAATGCGGTAGCACATAAGAATGCAGCTAAGCATTGCTACGTAGTAGGCTGGTTAACTAATATTGAATAATTAACTTTTTACGATTGCTGTTAGTCTTAAAATTATTGAGAGGCACGTAGCCTGTCGTATGTTATATTCATGTAAGTTTTTATAATTCGTAAAACGCATTTACCCTTGGCGCCGGTGGCCCTGAAAATTTTCTGTATTTCGTCTATTTACATGCACTGGAGGGATTGCATTGCCCGCAAGCTTCAGGGAGGCGCGTGTATTTGGCGAGATCGAGCCAGAAGTTGTTGGGCCACAACGCCTAGGGTAAGTACATATACGAAATTCAAATCATATATTGATACCACGTACCACTTAATGTGGGCTGCACTCTTCTCAATAAATTCTGAGACTAAAAGTTCAAACAAAACGTTCAGTACTCAATATACTTAAACAGCCTGCTATATTTAGTCCGTCTTAGCTGTATTCTGCTGTGGTGAACCACTGGCAATGCTATTTCGAAAGAAGGTCTCATAACTCGAAAACTTAATTTAAAAAAATTCATAACATCTTATATAAAACACTGAGTATTACGCGCCATTCAAACAGTGCCCAATAACGCTGACTAGACTTACTACTAAAATTACCACAGACGGGAAGAGGAAATAATAACAGATCACAGAAGGTGCTAAATTGCAAATTCTTAATAACGGTGTCTTCGCAGGAGCTTTGAGCACCGAAGTCACCGGAATTTTAAAGCAAAGGTCATTCCTGCGAGCCCTTCACGTTGGTCCCTGCCCAAGCCTTACTCGGGAAATGGAACGCTTTTAATAGCGCGTATATTAAAAACAGCCATGTTTTCTCCCTCCGCCTCTACATTTTCGCTCTCCTTTCCACCGTCTGAAGTTATTTCGTCCTTGTCCCATGAGCCCGCCACGGCAGCGGAACGTGTAACGTTCGGCTTCCGGCCACGTGAATTGCCTGATACGGGCTCGAATAGCCTTTCTTGTTCCGCGCTCTCGGAATGCATTGGGCGCGTCCAAAGTTAGCGGGATACGCCATCACATACAAAGCGTAAATAGATGAATAGTACAACAGAAATCAAGAAAAAGTACTCCAACTTCATTTACCAGCAACCTCAATCAACAGAGAATAAGCACAAATCCCTGCAAAAAATAGACTAAGCGCCTCCTGATTCCACTTTTACTCGGCGCCGTCTGATGGCGTGATACAGCTCACTGTCGCCACAGGAGAGAGGAAATTGCTGACGCAGAACGCATTTTATGCATTATAATGTGACTTTTGCAGCCCGCTGTTGGGGACAGTGCCATCAGTGCACGGTTTAATTCCGACTCCGCTGCGCAAACGGCTGTCGCGGGGCAATCGATATTTCTCACGCGGTCTTAGCATCGCCTCTAATCAAGTTTTCAAGATTAGTTTCTCAGCACACTGATTGTCATCAGTGTATCGAACTGGATCTTGAAGCTTCGATCCTGATGAGCGGCGCTTCCGATGGTGAGATGAATGGGCCGCCCAGATGACATGGATATCGATAAAATCACTTCACGTGGCTCTCATATTAAAAGATTTCTTTAGTAATGAACGCGTTGCTTTTCCTCCCCACCTACCAGCGGTTTTCCTGGTAATGGAGAGACAATGCAATTATCTGAATGAACACTCCAATTGGGCGCCATTTTTCTGGGGACCACAGTGAGTCCGAATCCTGAGGCATGAATATCAAGTGACGAGGAGGACCGCTTAATACTGGGTTGTTTGCTATTTAAATTAGCGCGTAGTGGACGAGAAGTGCAGGAATAAGCGCCAGTGTGTGTATCACTCACTCTCTTCTTCTCTGTACGTCGTTACAAAAGTTTTTAGACAGTCTATATACTGTCCACAGACTTCTGTCTATAAAGTCTATAGAATTCCTACAGACAAACACTACAGAACAGTATATAGGCAGTACAAATTCTATAGACAATCTATAATTTTACGCCCATACATTTTAGTTTACTTTTATCTATAGACACTCTATAGACTATCGATAGACAAAAGTAAATATCCATAAGAAGGCAATAGAGTCTATAAGAAGTCTAGAGACTGTCTATAGACCGTTTTTGCGAGGGCGAATAGCGTCGGAAGAATGTACTAGCTCCGCCGAGCTATGGCGTTTCTCCAAATGCCAGTGTGGTCTTCGTTTTAGGGCTGTGCGAATCAGAGAAGACCTTAAACGACGCGTTAAACAGTAGTAATGAGAACATCGTTTGTTTCCGTGACGTTGATGCGGTATTTTTCACGTCTACCACGTGCGATTCCCAACCTGATCCCGGTTCGCAGCAGTATTCTGAAGGCGAAGCAGTTATAAATGAAAAAGATTTTCTACTTTTATTTTTCTACTTGTTAACAACCTTCAGCAGTACTACTGCGTATATGCTTCGCGTGGCATGGGCTTTCGGAACTGCGTTGTATTTTCTTCTGCCTTGGTCCTGATAGTAGACGCTTCCGGCCTACACCATGGACCTTTGCTGTTTTCTAAAAAACTGCGATAACGCCAGTCCGATTTCGATTTCGTTAAATTATTTGAATGAGCTCCTAAGATTAAGACAGCAGATGTGATTCCTAAGAATTTCCCGAAAATTTTGTTGAAAACATGTGTAGTTTGTTTTTGAATAGTCACTGCAATAACTTTGAGATTATATCAAAATAACTCAGCTTAGTGCGCCTCTACGGTAGCATGCAGGCAAAAATAGTGGGACGAAAAGCTATTTGTATTAAAGCCGCGAGCACCCCACTTTTTGAATTTAGAGTTCTACTAATTCTTCGTCATTATGAAAATAAAAAGCTCCTCTGGTTCTCTTTTGCATACATTTAGACTTAAGACGCCGAAGAAAGTTTCAGACGCGAAAGGAAAGCGAAAACGAAGCTGCTTTCGTTCAAATCTTTTCAAGATGCATAAATGCAACATGGACAACTTTTTCTAAAATCCAGATATACGTCACCTCTTAAGACACCAACCCAAGATTACGTGGAAATGTGGTGAAGTGTGGGCTGAGGGACGCCCATGACTTTCCAGCTTAGGTGAACTCGCCCCGAAGACGGTTTGGTTATGCTTTGCAACAACTGTAGTTAAAAGTACCTCTTTCCTTGCGCTGGAAAACACTCGAGGACTGAGATGCTTACATAATTCGTTTGCAGGGAATTAGAGCAAACAGCCCACCATTTGAGTGAGCCTGAAAACGCATAGCTAGAGCTGACCTTTTTTTAAAGTACACTGCCGTTTATTGGCGAAAAATGCACATCTAACAATATTTCCTTTGTTGAAAGATTTTTTGGCAATATCGAATAAAGCTTGCGAGAAAATAAAAGCCGCTGTTTTCCTTCCTGAATAATTTCCTCAAAGACCCTTAGAGGCACATGATGGCTTTTCCTTTCTTGCAAAGAGAAATTTATGTTGAAGCGAAAGCTTCACTGCGCTAAATGAGAACTGTTTTCGTGTGGGCAACTTTCCGTGGGAGGCCAATGCCCTTGCTCGGTAATCATAATCAAGGCCTGACATTCTGTGCAGAAACTGTGTTGTTTGCTTTCAGGATTCACATGGTGGTTTGGGAAATATGATGCATCTTCGCGAGAAAGTTGTACTCCGGCAAATTCTGGATGAGACAAGCTAAAAGGCCTACCAGATAAGAGCGTGTGTCCGCTTTCGTCATCTATATCATATTCCTGCGCTTCAAATTTCTGCGCCATTAAACTATTGCGTCATGTTGTTTTAGAGTTTCGCGAAAACCTTCATAGTTCTCGTGTACCGTAACATCGGTTGGTATCTAACGAGCGTCAACATGGCCGCGAAAAGCGAAAGAATAAATTTTTATAAGTTTAAATTTCTTGGGAGTTTTCCTGACTTGTCCTCAGCGCGTAACAGCCGCCGGTACGGTAAGTTGTACACTATAATGCGGCAAGGAATAATATGACAGGGAATTCTATGAATTGCTACAGAGCAGTGGTAAGCAGAGATGTGATATCGTATAGTCCGCTGCTATATATTATGTTATCTTTTCGACGTTTTATGGTGTGGTTCGCATGACATGTGTTGTAGTAAGCAGTGATTTGAGATCGTGAGGTGTGGTACGGTACGGTATGGTATCGCAGACTGTATGATGTGGTTTGGGGGGTTTACATCTAAAAAATTCGTATATGCGCTGAAAGGCGCCGTAGTGTGGGGCTCGATGTTAATTTCGACCTTTTGGGGTTCATTAACATAAACTTACATAACACAGCACGCAGATGACTTGCATTTTTCCTCTACCAAAATGATGCCGCCGCCACCTGTCGAGCTTGGCTTTTAAACTTGCCACAAACCTAAAGGACGGAGACATTAAATCGTACATGACAATCATTACACAAAGGAATCGTGGAAGGATTGGTAAATATCCAAGAATACTCTATGTAGAGAAGACAAAGACTTCAAGTCCGTATTGATATGGACCCTATGCACTCTGTGGATGTTGGATACACAGGGATACTGCCCGCGCGCTATTAACCTTATATTCCCCCAACTATTGCAAAAACATAATTAATTATTCACAGTCATTATCCATCTATATGGAATTGCTCTAACATTCGAGATTAACAAAGGAAGTATGCGCCGAGATGATAAAAATCTAAACAGGGAGCAAGGGGTCATTCTAAGGAAATTGGAATCAAATACTCACATATATTCTGTCTAATTCAGCTGTATGTTGCCAAATTCTTACGATCCGCATTGTGCACTCCGCGGCGAAGTGCATAGCTTATACTACGTGGCATGGTCACGCAATCCAGAAATTGCCAGAATCAATCACCCAACAACCGAGGAATTGGACGCTCACATCTGCAAGATCAGTCTTGCCTGGTGAACAGGGAAAGAGCAGCGGCAAAAGCAAATGAGCTCCTCGAAAGAGGGCCCACCAAACTGACCTCGATTTATTCTCTTCATTATGCGTGCTTCTGACCAACTAAGAAATTAAGTGTTTCGAAGACAAATCATTAACTCGAATAACTTTTGGCGTTACGTTCCTTAATAATTTTCCCAGAGGAGGGTTAGAATTTTCGTACTAGACTACTTAGAAAAGCACGCTGGGTTCTTTACTTCAAAATTCAGTTTCACTTTTATGCAATACAGAGATTTCGGTACCTCTTTCTCATTAAATCTGCAGCTATGGCAAGGGGCGATCAGTGATAGGCGTTGACATGGAAACATTGCGGAGCTCATTTGGAAAATGGAGGCAACGTGACGTAAGCTTGTGCAAGCAATAAATCAATGCATCCATGCTGCCTCCTCCGGAGCTAATAGGGGCAGGCCGCGTTTCCCTAATGAGTCCTCGCCGATTTCGGCACACCCCCCGCCAGCCCTGAGCAGAAGTAGCTTGCAACACTGCAGTGTCGTCTCTGAATTGGCCCTGCGGAGCCGTAGGATATATCATTAGGCCGTGACGGCGGTGAGCCGCCAATGGTCCGGCAACATCGATACTTGGCGTGAGAGATGTTGGGAAACAACGTGGTTTGTGCAAACGTACGAGATAATAAAGGCTGCTTTGTCCTCTTTAAGCATGAAACAGGGCTGGCCTTGTTCTCGGTAGTGTTTTTAAAGCGTTACAGAGGCAGTTAAAAACTCATAATGGGGAGAAAAAACGCAGTTGTCTCGTCTTTTGTCTACTGCCTTCGTACAGTATATTCCGTGGTTCATCAACTCTTTAATAAGTTAATAACTGGCCTACAACTATACGCTCCTAAGTACAGTGAGAAATGCCCAACAGCTAGTAGTTTCTTCAAGTTCTACTTTTTTTGTGTAATGAGTTGCGTCAGAATTGCTATCTTATCGATCGTCACGTACTCTGCTATTCTCCGATCTTTTGGTGCAAAAAACAAATTGCTGCATTCGCAGCGGCATAATAAAAAGAACTGCATTTGCATTTGGCTCCCTCCAAAGACGCTTTTCATGCTCAGAATTCACAGTGTCTGAGCAAGCTGCATCTATAAGCGCAATTATAAAATAAATTAGCGCCCAAATGGGACTATCTGAGTCTACAATGGGTGTTTAAGCTGCGAGTTGCTGGTATTTTTAGGAGAGTAGCATTTAAAAACAATTTTCTTTTATCAGGTTGTAAGTTTCTTTTGCGTCATAAGAGTGCAAGAGATGAGAGAGGCCAGAAAGCAGGCGTTTCCCGTTAAGCCGTAAAAAGGGGCACTCTAGAAACGCCGAAATCCTTAGCCATGTGGCTCTAATGGTTTTAGCTAATTCTGGTAAAGTGTTTGGCTAGCTGGTGAAGGCGAAAAGTTGTCTTTGCACACGACGCTGACAATTTTAACCTCAGACACATTCCCGGGGTGCAACTGTTGAACTTACTCCACAGTATTATGTAAGAAGTACCCTCGGCTTCAGCACTGGTATCATCAGCGCTGTAGGTTATGCTTTTGTAAGCTTCGCACGTCATAGCCGGCTAAATGCGGTCCGATATCAACGAGCTCCGATGGCGCACCGTTTTTGTAGCGAAAGCTACACTGGGGTACCAGTCGAGCATTTCGCGGTTGCCAGGAGAGGAAAGTTGTGCGCATGACAACCGGAGAGGAGAAGCAGGTGCGGCGTTTGTTTCGCCATCGCTACGGTCGCGTGCCCGCTCCACCATCGGAGCCGCGTGTGACGTCATGCGGATGAGCAGTGGTGCGCATGCGCCGATACCATGGTAACCAGAGAGACCCCACAGGTGCGCCGCGCGCTACTTCTCCTCGCCGCACGCCACTCTATGTTTCTGTTGTTAGTGGCTATTTATTAATAAAATAACAACGGAAGGAAAACATGTTGCTAGGCATGGCACCTGCTATCAAAGCCTGAAGCCCATGAGCTGTGTCTAGCGTGAATAAAGGGACAGGAAGAGAACAGGGAGCGGGAAAGAAAGGGGAATGTATAGTAAGAAAGGATAGGGGTGGGGGTCTCGCCGCTTTATCACTCGAACCACGCGTCGCGTGAGCAACATTGCGTATGAAAGACAGAGAGTTAATGCGCTGCGGTATCACAACGTTTGATATGGCTATAGTGAAGGAGAGTCCAGCCGCAGCTAAACGGTGGTATAAACATGAAAAGATTAACTCTTGCGATCCTGAGGTTGTCGCCTGGCACTTGGATACTCAACAAGGAGAGAATGAGCGTAAGAAGGCGAACCGAGCAGCGGAGACGCCCGAACAGAGAGAGGAACGGCTTGCCAAACGGAGATGCCAGACTGCCGAGCGTAATAGACGGCGCATAGCCGCCAGGATGGAACCCAGTGTCTCTAATTGCAAACATCCAGTGACCACAATAAGCTCAGCCAGGAAAACGCACCTCTCGAAACGTATAACCTGGCATAGCCGAGCTAAGCCACTGCCATTTTTCGCTGGGCGCTGCTTACACAATCCGTAACAGCGGCAATGACTGAATGCGACGCCGGGTTTAATGAGTTCTTCTCTATTCTTCCTTGCGCTTGCGATGTCTCTTGTGAACCCCTGATAATCTTCTACGGGAGCTTGGCGATGCAGATATGTGAACACATAAAATAAACACAATAGAACGTTTTTAAAGGCGTCACTACGCGAAAACTTTCCTCTTAAGGCGTGCGACTTTGCAATGCCGTCTCACTTGTTACAATGTAAGGAGCTACAGGGATTCTGCAAGCAAGAGGGAAGATGCCGGTGAGTTTGCTTGTCGGAAGTATAGGATGGCGGGAGTACAAAGGGCAATGATATCGCCTGTATGAATGCTATAAACGACCGGTTTTTGAGGTTCGGAGGAAGTAATATTAAGGGATGTACTGCAAGTCCTAAAAAAAATTTTGACGAGGCGCTGAAAGGGTTTCGAAACCTGTAAGCCGTCTAACAATATTGAGAAACTACGGTCGTGCTAGAAATGTCATTGTCGGTGTCTTCAAAGGGCGTAGCCAAGAAACTTCACTCCCTGGTCAGATGTCTATTTCAGGTAACCGTAATACACATGAATGCGCAACTTTTCCCGCGTATACCGCGGCTCCATTTATGAAGGGTGAATGCAGGCAAATGCGGCGTAATACCACCCTAGTGGTAACGTTCTCAAGGCACCCACTCACTCCTCATTAAATATCGACGGCATACCCTTCTACATACGAAAATTTAGGAAGCCTTTGATCTTGTTGCAATCAGCGTAATCAAAGCCTTGTGCGAGAAGATGCGAGTACGATGCAATAAGAATGGAGCGAGGGATTCGACCTTTCATGAATTGAAACGAAAATGCGGTGTGTTGTTTTACTGTACCCTAAATTTAATTCATAAGGCGCACAAAGGGTCTATGACATTAAAAGGGGGAGATGAGAAAATAAAGAAAACCGGCAGGCATTTTTGCTTCACATGTTTATTTCTTCAAAAATCATTAAAATGCGTGTCTCAAAATTGAGTGTCGAAATTGAGTGTCGCAAAAGCAATACCAGTGCATATCTCTCAGTGGTTACGTTATTTACAGAAAGTTAGAGTAACGGTAGTATTATAAATTTGGAAACGCCCCTTGCTTATGCTTGTTTGTAGGAGCTAAGGTTTCTACTACAGAGGAAGAAGCGTTACATAATGTTCTGAATTTAAGTACGTGTACTTGTGTACATCCCTGGTCTAGCACATGGCCACCATCTCCTTCACGAGTACACCAATAAGCCTCCGGCCCTCAGTCCTCGTCTTCGGCGGCTACGCAGCAAGTTACCATGGCGGGGTTCAGAACTGCTACGCAGCAAACAAAGCCATGAAGCGTTTAACGCTACAACTTTAAAGACTAAGGCTAGATTGACGGTGCTGTTCGAGGAACTTGGGGTATTAGATGGGATTTCATAGGGCTTATTCAGGCTAGGAGGAAACATGAAGTATACTCCGTGGCAAGATGCTCTACTCCGTGAGAATACACACATCGTTGCGACTCTAGCAGCACAGAACCTGTCATCACCGACTCCTGTTTTGCAGCAGCATTCAAAGTAAGTGTAGCAATTGCAAAATTCCACTGCGGACGAGCTAACGCTGAACAACAGCGGTGCGACACGTGCAGCTGCTATTACTTTTATTTCTTTCGGGCAACCTATTCAGCATCATGCTTGGCTGAGAGTCTTTTATTGTTTTTAGTATTGCCCTCACTGGCAAAGAGAGTTAGCGTTTTTATAGATGTTTCATTGAACTACCAAAGAAGAAGCGATTATGAAGCCAGCAGATTTCTTTTTTTTTTAGGCGAGTGCCGAACAGCTTCCAAATCACTTACAGAGTTTATCTGAAATGACCCCGCCTTTTAACTGGAGATTTGCACACTCTAAATTTCATGCTGTCTACATCGACCATAAGCAGCTGAGCACATTGTCATGCTAGGATCAGCAGTTCCACGTCTCATTTCCATCCGAATGCCCTGCTTCTGCGCAGCCTAGCTTAATTTATGATTCTCTCAGGAACATTTTCAACGTCGATCAAAAAAGACCTTACTAGTGGCGCCAGATTGTGCGTAAACACACCAGATATAAGGCGCATAAAAACATGCATTCAGCGGGCTGCTTTCTTCTATCTAACTAAGCGTATCTCGCACATGCGTTATTAGTGGGCCTTAGTAGTGTACGTGGATAAAGTTTCTTCCCTTTCGTTTCAAGCCAAATGGCGGGTCGACGAGTGCCAGGCCACTGAAGAACATTACTGCGGAACGAAACAGCATACCTTGACACTTTGCGTGTACCGAAGCAAAGCTGCGTTGCAATGTAGGCCAAACACTCTCCCAGCACAAACATTAAGGTCAGACATAAAATGAATGAACCATCATTTCAAGATGCAATCAGGGCTTCCTCGCTTCAGTGAAATTTGCTCTGCCAGGAGCCAATAAACCGCTGTGCTTAGAAGAACCGCTGACTTGCTCGCCTTGTTACCCTAGTCGACATAAACCTCACTGCATCGTGACATGAGCGGAACGGCAACCCGCTAACGACGTAATGTGATTGATGGCCTCCAGAGAGGACCTTGTACTCAGTGAATGTTTTTAATGAGCTTTCAAGCGTTGTCACACCATCCGCTGACACTTTTTCGGTGCAGCAATCTAGGGTCGTTTGGTTTTCGTATTTATTCATGCACTTGCTTGGTCTTGGGTGCTTTAGATGCCCATGTTGTCCATAATCGTAAAAAAATACCAAAAATGTCATCTTTGCCGCTATCACTGCGGTCTAATATCAGGTCACAGGAGCGAAGAAATGTAACAGTTACAAATTATAAACAAGTAAATTGTTTAGTATGAGCAGGCTGAAGAGAACGTGTTTTCTCGAATGACTTTTATGATATATATACAGTGAACCTTTACCTACAACGGGAAGCACAGTGTATGGAGATGCACAATGTATAAATTAAAAAAAACTGTGAAACTATCCTTGCCAGCCTAAATACAATTTACTAAGAAGTGTTAATACGCTTAAAATCATTGTCCCGATGGCGATGACAGGAAAGGTAGTGTTGAAATTCAGCTGCTTACTGGAACAACACAATGAAAGAAGGAATGAATGGTGCAAAAAGGGCAGAGAGAAGGAAGTACATGTATATACAACGAAACGGTTTAGTATAAGACGAACGCTAAGCAGGTAAGCATAATGATAAGAACTCAAGAAAGAACCTTCATTCCAATCTCGAACTAAGTGAGCTGATGCATGTAGGCCGCTGCTCTATTGATCGAGATCAGAGGTTTTCTCTAGCACGTAAACTGTCTTCACTCTCTTGGGGGAACCTTTATGTTCTCCACACTGTAAGGAATAAACGAGTGTATCTACATGGTTTTATCAAGTAGAAGCTGCGTTTTGCTAGATATGGATTCTGGGTAAAAACTGACACAATGAAACAAAAAACTGAGGATAGAAAAATTGGCACACGGTTTAGCGTGGCTAAGCGCGGAACATCATGCAGTAGCGCTCGAACACGAACTCGAACTCACGCCATTTAGCACGGCGAATTTCTTCTTCAGACTAATCGGAAGTCCCCGCCTCACGCTCCATACCTACCACATGAGTCGCAGCCGGCGTACGGTTGATAGCTGCCGACACGGAGGCGACCGTGTAGGCGTTCCTGTCGAACGCAATAGAGACATGCATCCGAAGCAGCTCCACTGCAGAACGCGCTGAAACACGCCTAGATGCGACCGCGAAGCTAGGTTAGATTCTTCTTCTATTCTTTTAGGATCTTCTAGTGGTTGCACTCTACCCCCAACGCACCAGCTGCGGAGGAGCAGTCTGTGACATCACTTGCCGTGCGAGAGCCCTCTGACTGGCTGCGCCGCCTGAACATCACGTATGGGGCACGTCTCTGACTGGCGCCTCCGTGCCGCAGCTGGGATGCTCCTCCTCTCTCCCGTGCACTGTAAAGACAAATACGCCTAAATGGGAGTAAAAAAGGGAGTAAGCGGTCCTCTAGCACGCTCCCTTTTATAAAAGGGAGTGCGCTAGAGGAGAACTAACCCCCTTTTTACTCCTTTCTGTATAGAGTGAGCGTGCGCGAAGGCGTGAGGCTTGAGGGACGTATATGCGTAAGCCCGAAATCCGTAAAGCGTGGCCAGTAGTGCTACTGCTCTAAAACATAACAGCATCACCTACATATTTTGCATTGAAATCGGCAGGCATTGTCTGATACGTCAGATGGAAGATGCAAACTGAACCAAAACGAATGTTCTGGAGGCAAGTCATTATTCTATTTTAATCTTACGCAAGCTATTCCTCGCAATCTGATTCGCAGCTGACCAAGCAACTTCTACCAGTGTAGATGACAGAGGGTCTTGCGGTGTGATGTCAACAGCCTCTCACTTCATGTCATGCCTTCCAGTGCCATTATGTAAGGTGACGCTCTTTGTTAGTTCTAGTATGTGTGTCAATCATGTTAAATGATTTATTCGCCACATTTCTGTAAATCTTTTGTTTTGGGCTGTAATGATGTCTGTCGCGTTTGAATTGTTAGTAAAGCGAGTTTGGTAGCTGATTTCTTATGCATTAACTCTTATTCTTGTGGCGCTGTGGGTGTGCAAATAAATAAATAAATGTATGAATGAATAAATAAATTAATTAATGAGGCGTTGGAAATTTGAAGGTCGCGGCCCTGCTGCCTCGGAAAACGTCCCTGACACAAGTGTACGTGTATTAAAAATAAAACTAAAGCAGGCGTTCGCTTGCTTAATTCTGTGATAACAGCAGGAAGCGCAGATAAAGATCATGCCGGCCGGGTGATTTAGGGTGTTGGAATTACAGTACGCAGTTGAATGCACTGAGCTCGTATATTTTACTAATGACCTGTTTGCTCACACTGACCTGAGCTCCCACGTAGACTGCGTTTTTAAGTTTCACCAAACCATTCTATACCGTCGCACATGATCTCCTTCTCAAACTCCCCACGCTTAACAGTGATCACAGTGGACCCCACTGGGTTAAAGACAGTGTGTAGTCAATCCGAGTTCGTTACTGCTTACGAGTACTCATACACGTACTCTGCTGTATCATAGGGTGTACCTCATGGATCAGTGCTGGGTCCTCTCCGCTTCCTGATTTACTTTATTGGTCACCCTAATTGCATTATACCCATTCTTTTAGTACGGCATTTTACAAGATTGTGTTATTTATACTAAATAAGTGACCTTACTGATCCTCATGAGATTCACGAAGACCTTTTGATTATATCCAACTGGTATGATAAATGGCTCATTCGACTACATGCTAACAAATGTAAACCAATACATACATCAAGTCAGGCTAAGATCAGTGACAGTACGCCTACTTAATTTCATCAGGGCAGTCCAATTGAATAGCTGAGATCATACAAATACCTGGATGTTCATATTTCAGGTAAGTTACTATAGCATGCGCATGTTGCGCGCATCACAGATAGCGCTAACGGTGTTCTTGGACACTTGCATCGAAACCTTACTGCCGGGATTATGCCCGTAAAGCTAACCTTCTGTAAAGCATTAGTTCGCCCCAATCTGGATTATGCATCCACGTTGTAGAATTCCAGTCAGATAACACTGATCACTGTACTCGAATCCACTCAAAACCGCGAAGTACGTTTTGTCTTACCGAACTGTACCTGCTAAGCGAGATTTATTTCTATAAAAAATATCCCCATCTTTGCGGTTTCTCATCTGCACTGCCTTTTTCACAGATTTTATCCCGGTAATCCTCTCCCGATTTCGTTGCTTCTTCTTGCTGACTCTTCGCACAATTTGTACAGTTTTCATAGTGTGATTAAAGCTGCTTTGTCGTCCTCTTAAACCAAGAGGCACCACGCAGCGTAAAATTCTGAGAATCAGCACAGTCTGGAATCACTTTCTTCCCTCGATCACTGTCACTTGCGAAGCTACACATTTCGAGACTGCTGCTTTTTCTGCCGTGTGGAGAACTTTTTATTCATATTACTGTACACAATGCTTATGTGACTTACCACAACTTTCTGTAGCGCCAACGCGCCTTGAACGAAAGTGAGATGAATAAATAAAGACAAGAAAACAACAGGAACGTGATTATATATTTGAAAAAAAAGACAACAGATTTTAGTGGTTATGCAGAACGATGAATTCCGCGACATGGCGAGGCAAATAGATTTGTCACTTCCGGCACCTCGTGAGGTACAGCTTCAATTATAACTATGAGTGCTATTGAAGTGAAAAGCTTGACCACGCTAGGTAAAGCAGTTGTTGCGCAGGCCGGAGAATGGTCTTGAATGATCTTCAGCCCACGTTAACCGTGCATGACCATATGTGGTGCAGTTATGATGTCGAACCCTCGACCCCTGACCTTGACCCATGACCTTTAGTTTACCACTGACCTCTTTACTTTGACTTTTGACACTGGGTGACCTTTGGATTTACGTTTGACTTTTGACCTTAAGAACATCCTGTGGGGTGATGTGAAGCCACGTGATGACATCCGATGAGGGTGTCGTAAGACCATGTAATACGACGTCATAGCCACGTGGTCTTGTGGGTATATGTACAACGGCTGTCGCGAGCGTGTGGCGGAGCTGCCATGGACGAGCCTAAGACGCTTAGCAAGAACCCATGCTTATCGCTTTATTCCAGGGTTAGTCAGGTTAAGCCACTGCCAATTTTTATTATTGGCTGGCGGGATAAAATGGAAGGAATTGTAATCTGTAACAGGCGAACACACAGCCTAAGTTTTGCCACTGTAGAGAAATTTGATTTTTGAGCGCCTGCAGCATGTATTTTTTAATGAAAAAATTAAGAAGTAAAATATTCGGAGATTACGCACTCTACCGCACGTTATTGTTTTTTCCTCATTCAAGCCAAACGTATCTTTCTATTTCCTACGAGTATCACGGTACTCCGTACTTTCAGCATATACAAGTTTTTTTCAATTTTTTTGCTATCTTTGGGAGGCATTGCGAAATAAGTTGTGCAGTGGTTCAGATCAGAGCCTTCAGCGGCGAGAGAGCGCTCTAGCTTTTCTCTAGCGTTACTCTCTTACGCATAAAACTAAGCCTGAGGCTCCGCCACTTTAGCAGTTTCCTCGTTAGCGATGAGCGGCAAAGTGCAAAATGAGCTCTTGATGCGAAAGGCCTGATTTACTCTGTTCATCGTGCTTGTGTAATGAACCCCACAGAAGAAAAACTCGAGTGTGAAGGTGAAAATGAGTCGATGAAACAAGACAGAAAGTCAATGCCTGATGCCTGCTGAGCCGTTTGCGAAGAGCCCGTCGGGCATGAGGTCGCATTGACACACGTATCAGTTACTACTTTTTGGAAAAAGTGCGCGAACTACATTGTCGCTCGTTCATATTATTTGGGCAATGAAACTTATTTCTTTGATGGACTTTGAAGTTTGCTATCGGTTGATCATGATCCGGGCCACGTGGTTACGTTTGTGTCCACAAATCTTGCCTTTGGTACCGCGTGATCATTGTCGTTTTATGCGTGATCGTAATCTTTTTTTCACGCGAAAATATGATGCCTTCTTGCTTCAGCGCTTCGGAACTAATGAAGTTATATAATGGAGTGCCGCTCTTGCTTAGAGCTCATCAAGAACGGACCCCTTTCTCTTATTTCTGACTTCATTCGATAGGAGAAGTAATGAGTTCATTCCCGGGTAGACTTTCCACAATGTAGTTCTCATGAATTTGTGAAGTAAATGAGACACGAGATACGCATTCTGTGTTCAAGTTTTGTGCCATACAAGAGCAAAAAAAATTTGTGATAGCTCAGTATACCTTTATAGGATATATTTCGTAATGAAGGGAGCACCGCAAGATTGTGAAGGGCTGGGATCTTTCTTGAGAAATGTTCCCTCAGCGGAAAATACCGAAGGTTCAATATTTCAAAAAAAGCTTAATATGCTGTAAAGCGACGCCCAGCTGAACCACGATATAAGGCCTAAAAGCTGCTCCGCTTTTAAAGATGTGAGAAACAAAGCTAAAAATTAGCATTTCCTTTTGAGCAGACAAAAGACGATAAATAAAAAAGGTCAAAATACTTTTCCAGCTGCATTTCTTTATGTATATAGTGGGAGGTGGCATTTCCCGGCTTGAAGTGGGCAAGATACCAGCGAGCTTTAACTGCAAGTGGAAAACTTTACAGGTGGAGCTTAGAAGAATAGGGAGCGTTCCCGGTGGGGCAAAAACCCTTCCAGGTGGATATGATTTCCGGTCGAATATTGCAGCTGGAAATAACATTTTTTTTATCTTGAAACAGACGTCATTGCAGACGAGACATTATGATTTCATACTGGAACAGCATGAATTTCAGTTGTATAATAGGCATGGAAATGAAAAATTTTCTAGTCTGAATTTGGTGACATCGATGCTGCACATCGAAGGATAGATGCCTGCTGAATGAATGATAATTAAGAGAAGAGTGATGAAAGTTCGAATGAGAGAGCTTCATACACTACAGGTAATTCCATCTATCTGATGCACCCGAACGCCATGCAGCGTGAAATATTCGGTTCTCTATATTTTCTTCAATGGCAAACCCAACGCAGCAAACCAGTTACGTCGGCTTTTTAGCCCCGTGCAGGCTTTTTTTTTAATTTGAAGCCAGAACGTTATCTGAGCTTAAAATATTAACCCGAAGATAAGTGGCCCATCACACGTCCTCATCTGATATAATGGAGAGTGCATAGTGGTGATGAGAAGCATTGCTGGTCACCACTCATTACTTTGGGAGCCCAAATATGCAGCCCCAAAGATGAAGCTCTGATATTGTACTGAGCAAATATTTTACGCTGCTTGATGGCGAATTCTGTGGTAAATCACGAATGTCAGAATCTAAACGAGAAAAAAAAAAACAAGCCGTGTAGGGATCAGCGCTTTATAAAAAAAATCGGGATAATTACGGCAGTCTGAGAAGGACGAATAGGTCATGTAGTTAACTTAAATGTCTCGGTGCTTCAACACATACTTTGAGCATTCACGCAAGTACCTTACGCCTTCCGCAAGCGTTTTATTCAACGCGAGAGCTGAAACAGCGCATTTAATTAAAGTAGGAGGGCAGTCGTCTAAATTGAAAGACCGAAGTCCTCTAATTGCGGCGTGGTCATGGCACCAAAGATGGCAGCGTCCATGCTTTCGTGCAGCAAAGTGTCTTTAGGAAACGTGCAATATTGAGGCGGCGCTGCAACTGTTCCGCATTGAAAGTGGAAACTGCTGCCCTCAGCCGCTCGAGTCGCCACAAACGCGAGACGTTATTCTGAACAATGAGAGGTGCGCGCCTGGCGGATGGCGGTCATCGTCTATGGTGTCTCGATTTGGCCTAATTAGCTGGCACACGCCCTTTGTGGCTCCGGTAGAGCGGGAAAGTTTGGCCTACGCATAACTGCCGGCAGGTGGCGTAGCAATAGCACTATGGGGGCACTGCCTCCTGCTCTGTCAACTGTGTGCTATTGCTCTGTAATGGCAGAAAACATTTGTTTGCGCGTTTCTGGCAATACTTTATGATAGATCAAGCTTGAAGTTTGATGTGCTTGTATATGAGCGTTTGTAACAAACAAGGGCTGTTGCCTTCCCGTGTGGGGCGCATTTCTTCTTTACCACACACAGTAGCTGCATATGACAAGTAGTAGAGATTTTCTTTGAGTAACAGCATACTGTTGAATATTCTGCAGGCCTATAGGAACTTGATCTAAGCGAACTAGAACGCTTGTTTCTTTTGGTTTATGGGATTTAACATCCTAAATCGACTCGGGCTATTAGACACGCCGTAGTTAAGAGCTCCGAAAATATCCACCACCTGGTGTTCTTTAATGGGCACTGACAAAGCACAGTACACGGGTCTATAGATTTCGCCTCCATCAAAATTCGACTGTAATGGTCGGATTCGAACCCACGTATTTCGTTCTTTCGGGTCAGCATCATGAGCGCCATAACCACTGAGCCACCGCGATCGGTGCATACTAGAGCCAAATGTGAATTTTGGCAAAAGAGGAAATCCATTTCGGAGGGTGCCGTACTTGGTCACGAGCCCGAGATGGTAGCAAATTTATTTTGAGCCGGTTTCAGGTCACCGGGCTCACCCTGCGCGAGGTTCACTTTCTAAGAGCTCTAATAGCTGGTCATCCGTTATCAGCGTTTTAGCGTTAAAAAAAAAGCTGCACAACGACCATTTTTACTGTAATAAACAACGTAGTTATTGTCGCCGGCTCAGGTGTAGTTCCTCCTAAACTGAAACTTCATAGTACTTCACATTGTTGAAGGCGGTGCTTTCCAAGTTGGCCTCAGCAGATCATTGGTTACATATGAACCTGGGACCAGGGTGTTCTCAACAGAACGCAATCTCTGGCCTTGTTATCCAAAGTGAGCCTGAGAGAGCTCATACATGAGTAAGGGGAGGGTACGATAGAGGTGGCGGCGTCGTTGTCGCTCCTTTGTCACAAGGGCTGGCGGTAGTGGTGAGCATTATTTCTTTTGTCAGTGCACCGCGCTGAACACAACAGAGGTTTGAGTTAAATTTCACTTCATATAAATGTTGCGCAGAGATTCAAGTGAACTTGAGAAGCCGAAAGAAGAAAGTCCCGGCGGTAAAGATAGGTCAGAATCTGAGGAAAGCTTTGTTTGGCACCCCTTAAACGCACACTATAGGAGCATTTTAGAATGCCTTCGCATTGCTGGTCAGTGGCTAACCTGAGCATCTGAAGTCCATTCTGCCATGGATGCAATTCTTTCTTCTAGACAACTCTGCCGAATCTGGCCCTCAAGCTCAGATGTCTATTGAGTCGACAGCCATGAGGAAAATGCAAACCGTAAATCCTTGAAATTGAATGCATAAATAATAAATTGGATTCGAACAACTTGGCAAAACATGCAGGAAAAAGTACGTAAAGGCTTATCATTATGCGATGACAATCGGTTAGCTTTAGGTCTTATTACTTTTAATTGCTTTTCTTTTACTCCTTATCTCCTGTTCACATTTTCTTATATACTTCGCCATGCACTGCTTTGCTCATAATCGGTTCTTTGCTCAACTTTGCTCGTTAAAAATGCTAATCAACTTTTCTGCACACTTTGGACGAGGCGGAGGCGGTCGGACTGGCGCGGCCTTGGCTCATAAGCCGTAAAGGCCAGCTTCAGTTGGCGATGAAGACGTTCCACCATGCCGTTTGCCGAATGATGGTAGGCGGTCGTATGTATCTGGCGGACGCCCAGTATGTTGCAAGGGTGGTGAACAGGGCTGATTGAAACTGGCGGCCGCGGTCGGTGGTGACGACAGAGGGCCAGCCGAAGCAAGAGACCCAGCCGGCCATGAAGGCTGAAGCAAGGGTCTCGGCCGTAGCGTCAGCAACGGGCAACGCCTCGGGCCAGCGAGGTAAACGATCCACATATGTGAGCGGGTAAAAGACCCCATGAGATGCCGGGAGCGGTCCAACAAGGTCGATGTGGACGTTGAAACAACTCGCGCCGGGACGCCGAAAAGAAGAGGTAGGCGTGGCGGTATGGCTGCGAACTTTGACGCGCTGTCCTTCGTGCCCAGCGAAGGACGTCGGCATTGATGCTTGGCCAAAGGAAGTGCGCCGTAGCACTCTGCACCGGCTTGCTCCTCGATATCCACAGGTGATTCGGCACCATGGCACCGACGCGGGAAAGTGCATCACCAGCAGCATTTTGCGACTCAGTACGTGACGGAGATCCACTGCAAACTAGGAGATAAAACACAGCTGGCGAATTTCACGTGCAGTGTAGCTATTGTCATTGCGTTGGAAGGCAAACGTCAAGGGCTTATGGTCTGTGACGGCGTGAAAGTCCCGCCCCTGGAGGAAGTGGCGAAAATGTGTGATGACGTGGTACACCACAAAGAGTTCTTGACCGAAGGTGCTGTATTGAGCCTCAGGAGACTTCAGCTTTCGCGAGAAAAAATTGAGAGGCTGCCAACTAGAGACGCGCTGATCGATAACTGCGCTGACTGCAATGCTCGATACATCGATGACGAGGTGCAGTGAAGCGCTAAGAACTTAATGAATGAGCAAGGTAGCGTTTGCGAGCGCCTTCTTGGCAGCAGTGAACGCAGATCCAAAGTCGTCAGTCCAATGCAGTGGCGCGGCAGAATTCGTTTTGGTAGCCAAAAGGTCCGTCAGAGGCTTCAGGAAATCGGTGGACTTCGGGAGAAAGTGGCGATGAAAGTTCAGGAGGGCCAGGAATTCTCTAAGCTTTTTATGTGACGCAAAGGGTGTGAAATCTTGAATGGTCTTGACTTAGATTTCGAGAGACCCAATACCTTGTGGAGTGAAAAGATAGCCTAGGATGGAAAAGGGCACGCTGGTGAGCTTCATGCTGAGCCCCGGGTGAGCTGGCGACGAGGTCATCGATGTAAGTGAACATAATGTCGAGTCCGGGAGTAACTTCGTTGATAGTTCGCTGAAAAGGCCGTGCGGCGTTCCGCAATCTAAAAGGCATCCTCACATAATTAAAGAGGCCGAATGGTGTGGTGATGGCCATCTTCGGAATATCAGTGTCTCTATGGGAATTTGGTGGTAAGCCTTCACTAAGTCGATCTTAGAGAAGATCATGCGCCCAGCCAGGTTTGACGTGAAGTTCTGAATGTGAGGAAATGGATAGCGGTCTGGTAAGGTGTGTGAATTGAGGTTGCTGCAATCTCCACATGATATTCAGTCTCCCAGATCTTTCTTTGTCACCCAGTTTCAAGAGGAAGGACGCACACTGGCGAGTTCAAGCACGTGTTGAAACTCACAGCGAGCGACGGTGAGGCGTTCTGCCGACAGGCGGCGAGGGCGCGCAAACACCGTTGGTCCAGAGGTCACGATGTGGTTGGCTATCGAGTGCTTCACTGGTGACTCTCTAGTTAGTGGCTCCGTATGGTTGGGAAAATCAACGGGAACTTTCGCGTAAGCGAAACGGGGACAAGAGCTTTAAGCCCCGTCGCCGCAGCGGTGGAGAGAACGCCGTTGATGGAGAGGTGCGTGTTAAGATCTATGAGGCAAGTAACTCGCATGTCGACCACGAGGTTCAAGAAACTGAGGCAGTAGGCGCTGAAAACAGCTTGCGAGACGTCAGTGATAATGAAAATGCAACGAAGGCATGCCGCAAATCAAGTAAAGCGAAAAGGACCGTAAGCCGTACATGCTAATGGTGGAGTTGTTTATCACTTGGAGCGAAGAGATCTGTTCGTTTCGACGGCCATCTGCCCAAGAGGCTGCTATGACGCTGATTGTGATCCCGTGTCGACAAGAAAACGAGCGCCAGTGGTCTTGTCCGAAATGTAAAAGAGGCGACATGTCCATCCACCAGCCCCACTTACCACCCTCAGTGGCCGGTCACAGAGTTTCAAGACCAGGAGCATGGCAGGGTGCATTTGCGGGCAGAGCTGCTGCCGAAGGAATGGAGGTGGCAACAGACAGTCCAGGGCGATGTGTCTCGCCACGCGTTAGATGGGTCGGGCTCCGGGGAGCACGAAGATGCCGGGGAAGTGGCGGTGGGACCTGAACCTCGGCGGAGAACGAATGGCCAAGGGCGCGAGGACATCGAGTCGCCTGACAAGAGCACCCAGTCTACTTTCTATGCTCGGAAGCTGGGAGGCGCTGGTAGAAGATGGAGGCAGAGGGGTCACGGCGCTGAGATTGGGGTGCCGTGAGTAGTCCGCAGCACAGTCAGCGAGTTCGGAGAGCTTCTTCAATGAGAAATCGCCCGCAGCCACGAGGACAAGGACCCTGTTTTGTGGAAAACGCCAGAGAAACAACTCCCGCAGAAGTGTTTTGCTGGGCGGAGAGGCCTCCAAGCAGCTTGCGCAGGCGAAGGCGGAGCTGCGAAGGACGGCTTTCACCAAGCTCTGTAGCGGTGAGGAGCTGCTGTAGTCTGCTGTGCTGTGACGCTGACTTGCTGTCGACAATAGCCGCCTTCACTGGGTCGAAGAGTCGGGCCGTGTCCAGCGAGGTGATGACGCCCGCTAATTCCTCGGCGGCGTGAGGAGGCAAGAAGGACACGAGATGGAGGAAATTGGTCTCCTGTCTGGTGATACGCCGCCACTGGAAATGCGCCTTAAGCTAAGTCAGCCAGGCGGGGGGCTATTGGGCCAAAATGGCAGCACGTTGACTGGTTAGAGCGCGGCCAACATAGCGCCGCGAGGCGGAGTGTCCTGGGACGTGTCGCCGCCTGTAGTAAGGGTGCAAAAACCAGATGAATTCATGTAGGAGGGTGGGGTTGCGTATTCGATGCCGAGTCGCCAAATTTATCAGCTCTAAGACGAGGAAGAACGACATCCGACGGTGTGAGGGTCGAAATGTTTTTTTATTGCGCTTCTTGTGCGGCGGCGGCCTAGTGTGCACATGTTCTTCCTTGTCCAGCACCGTTCCGTGGACTGCGACCAGACCGCGGCGCGAGGTGCGGTATAGAAACGCGTGCCCAACAGATAGGAGCTAATAAAGGACCATGTTTGGAGTCTCCTACAGGCGGTGTCTTGTGCCTTATCAACGTTTTCTCAGGTGACGGAAATTTGTGCCTTTCCAATCTGTAATGACTTCTGATATCGTGTAAAAATGCCAGCCCCTCCGTGGAGTAGTCCTTGGATACGGAAGACCCACCGACTCGATTGACTGCACGTCGAGCCATGTTGTGGGCCGGGTCGTTTCCGGGATTCCCCAACTGAGCCGGCACCCATATCACCTGAATTTCGTTGCCTGGTCAGATTCCGTATCTTCTATGTGTTATCTAATATGTTATCTGTAATCCATTGGTCACAATTGTGGGGACCTGCCCTGCAGCCCCCTGAGTTTGCTTTCCCGCGAGGCACCGTGCAGTGGCGGTCTCACCTCGAGGCTGAGCGCATTCTCTTGTGAGCTACATTAACTGGCAAGAGAGGGCGCCAGCATCGCTGCGCGGAGACTGCCAAAGCCCGCGCGGTAGAGGGGCTTCGGCTGGGATCGTCGGCGCGGCCGGACGTGTCGCTCGCGGCTCCGCTTTTCGCCGGCGGGATGAAGAAGCGAAGGGGAGACAGGCTCCCGTACTCGTCCCGTCCGGCCTGCGGAGGATATATCCCTTGCCCTAGCGCGGGAGAACATTCGCTCGGAACCTTGCTGGTGAGTCGGACGACCTCGATACATTAGCGTACCTTGTTGCTAGCTGGCGTTATTGTTGCTGTAGCAATAAATGCCTGTTTGTGTCAGCCAATGTGTCGTTCCTTTGTTCCCCCAGAGCAAGGCCCGCCGTGGTCGGCGAGCGCTCGGTAGCGTACGCGACCACGGCGTGGGGTCCGGGCGGCTTTGCACCGTGTCAGTCGCGATTGAGTGGGGAGAACGTACTTATCTACCCAATTCAACCCCATCATCTGGCAGTCCAACGTGGGGCATGCTCTTGGAACATTGGACGACTGTCGGTTCGGTTCGAGGAACGCTCTATGTCCGGACTTGACAAGTGCTAGGCCTAGAGTGAATTTTGATCGCTAGGACCTGCGGCATGCTTTCTTGAGTGTGAGTATTGCGCTGCAGCAGGTTTGAACTTTTCGACATGCTCAGCACATTTTTCCCTGGAGTTTCTTCGTGAGAATCACTTGGTCCGCATCGAGGGAGCGCGAGGCCTAGCTCCCGCGGAGTCGCCGAGCCCGAAGCGAGTGAGTACGGAAGCCGCGTGGGTGGTCCGAGTTTCTGTATATATTGTCTCTACTGTCTCTTTTTCGACTCTGGGAGTCGCGGCTCCGGGAGCCGGGTGGCCTGGGGCCGCGGGTGCCGCTACGAGCTCGCTGGTATTGCAGCTCGACACCGGGCGCTCCGACACCGTCCGATACGGTGGGCGCCGACCGCTCAGAAGCTGCTTTTTGCAGTGAGCGGGTAGGACCACCCCACAAAGCTGACGTCTCCTCGCGGCTGCTCGCACATAACCCGTTTCGGGTCTTTGTTGTGGTCACGGTCGTTGTCGGAGAGGTAGTTAGGCCTGAGGCTTTCGGAGCTGCCTGCACCACGTTAAAAGAGACGTGACCACCGGACCGTGTCGTTGAAAGGGGGCGCACTTTGCTGCCCGCCCGTTTTTTTTGTCTGTAACCTCGCCCGAACTAAGCAGTCTCGTTCAACTCAAGAAAGGGCTTTGTTCACTCGAACTTTGCGTTTGCACAGCCGCCGACACGTTTTGCTAGCGAGTTAGACATTGTGCCACGAGACCCTTGAGGATGCCGTTTCCCCTCCCGTGACCTACGTTAAAGGCACGCCGAGAGCGTTTCAGCAATTTTGCAGATTCGGTGGAGCCACCCAGGCTTGATGTCCGGTGCACATCGTCTCGCTGCCACCTGCTACGACGGAGCGGCCTGTATCCTGTTCGCCGCATCCATCCGGGGCAGCTGTGGCGAGACCAATCAGCAGTCACCTCCGGCTGCTGCTGCCCTGGCGACTACTGCAGGATCCTGGCTTGCAGTTTTCCTACCGGCCTTCGATTCGCGGGCCTGCGGACACGGTAGTCCGCGGGCCATGCGAGTCGTCCCAGCGGAGACCTTCAAGCCGCCTTCGGAATACCGCGGAAGTCTGCGTGGACGCTGTCGGCGTGACCTCCGCTGCAAGACGTGCCTCAAGGACACGAAGACCAGGAGACTCCTCCATAGCATGTACTTTCAGGCGCGTGGGTCTATTTAAGGTTGGGGGATGTGGGGACCTGCCCTGCAGCCCCCTGAGCTTGCTTTCCCGCGAGGCACCGTGCAGCGGCGGTCTCACCTCGAGGCTGAGCGCATTCCCTTGTGAGTTAGATTAACTGGCAAGAGAGGGCGCCAGCATTGCTGCGCGGAGACTGCCAAAGCCCGCGCGCTGGAGAGGGGCTTCGGCTGGGATCGTCGGCGCGGGCGGACGTGTCGCTCGCGGCTCCGCTCTTCGCCCCGCACGACGGGGAGACAGGCTCCCGTACTCGTCCCGTCCATCCTGCGGAGTTTATATCCCTTTCCCTAGCGCGGGCGAACATTCGCTCGGAACCTTGCTGGTGAGTCGGACGACCTCGATTCATTAGCGTACCTTGTTGCTAGCTGACGTTATTGTTGCTGTAGCAATAAATGCCTGTTTGTGTCAGCCAATGTGTCGTTCCTTTCTTCCCCCAGAGCAAGGCCCGCCGTGGTCGGCGAGCGCTCGGTAGCGTCCGCGACCACGGTGTGGGGTCCGGGCGGCTTTGAACCGTGTCAGCCGCAATTGAGTGGGGAGAACGTACTTATGTCCCCAATTCAACCCCACACAATTTACCGGATAACTTAAACCCGGTGTGCAGGTTCTGCTGCGAAACAGCTACATATTATCACATACTATGGTAGCGTAAAGAAGAACCTCCATCGTAGGATCTACTAAAAATTCCTTCTCTTCAGGAATGAGAGGACGTTCTTTTCCGCTCGGACCCAATCATTCAAGCCTTGGCCACCGGAGTGGGCTGCTAAGGTCGACGCTATCCATGGGCTGGAGTGCATCCAGCGCGGACTGTCTGCATCTGCATTTTGACGGAATAAACGTTTTCTAATCCAATATACGCGTGGCATCTTTCCTGAATATATATAAAAAAAGCTCTTGAAGGCGCCATTTCGCAAGCTCGCAGCAAATCACATGAAACGGCGGGAGGTTTGAACCGCCAAATTTAATTGGCATTGGTGTGCATTAACTATACGCTATCGCACTGTGACACATAATCAGCGATTAGTTCCCCCGCCCCACCCCTTAAGTTCTTTCATTAACGTCGGGCACTTCGGCAAAGAGAGCCATGTAAGAGGTGCTGACCCTTGGCGCGCATATGAGCCGCATGTACGACAAATAAATCTAACTTCCGCTGGTCTGTCATCTTCGTTCGGACTAAACTGATCCGCAACGGCTTTTTTCGGGGTGTCGGAGTACTTGCCTAGAAAAAAAATCTCTCGTCAACGATAATACTGGGCAAGAGACTACAAAAGACAGCCTGTAAGCAAACAACTGTCGTTTACAGTGTGGAGCAAACGTTTTCGCGTAGGGTGCAAAGCTATTACCCTAAAAAGTAAATGAATAATCAATTTTTTAAGGATGAGATGAGGTCTTAATCACGTCCTTGGACTTGCTTCGGATAAGAACAAATCAAGCGTGCTTCTCGAAGGAATCGCAGCTTGCAACTCTTTTTAGAGATGTTTACGGAAAGCTCGGTTCCAGGCAACAGGTACATAACGGGGCAGACCTGAGGACCCCATGTGACTGATGGCCTTAATGTTCTTAATGATGACCTTGATGTTCTTAATAAGCTCTGATTACGTGGCACGTGCTACTCTCTATCGAGCTTTTCTGAAGCGGCACCTTCCTTCGCTTTGCTCTCACATTTATGTATACACTTGCTTGGGCTTGACTGCTACCGACGCACTCGTCGATCATAAGCGTAGCGGAATACCAACAAGAATATTCTTTACCCTCGTCACTGGCGTCTCTATTCATTAGGGAAAAGAAATAAAACAATTCATGTATTGCAAATTGTCGACAACAAATTTACTTTGCGTGTGGTGCCCCGCGCGACGTAATCCTTCCACGTGCTTGTAATACACATCTGCAAGTAATGGCCAACGTATCGCTGGAAATAGCCGCTATGCAGATCATCTAGCATAGCTGCCTTTATGAAACATTAATGGGTTCCTCCCGTGCTGTGGTGAAATTTTTCAATCATAAAGCACCTTTTAATACACTTAGCGCTGATCAGGATGTTGAAGAAGATAAGAAAGACAGGGTAACTGTTTAACTCTTGTATACCAAATAAAGCACACTGCAAAGGAAAGAATGAAACGGGGCAAACAGGAAGCACAGGCACATACCAACGATGTCTCTAGACTAATAAATGCGCAAAGCAGGGTAATCCAGAATCAACATTGATTGGAGACTTCCATCCAGCACATTAAGAAAAGCTTTATATGCAGAGCAACTGTCTAACTCTGGCATACCAAATAAAGCGCACTGTGAAGAAAAGAATGAAATGGGGGAAACAAGAAGCACGGCTGCATACAAACGACGACTGTAGACTCGTATAAGCACCAAGCAGGATAATCCGCAATCAACCTTGATTGGAGGCTTCCATGCAGCCCACTAAGGAAAGAAAGTATTATTCTGCTGCTTGCCATGCTGGATTTCCGGGCTTGTTGGCAGTTCATAGTCGATAAAACAGCGGAGAAAAGAAACGACGGAATGGTTAATAGAATGAAACGAGCGGTCTGTCTTTGTGTTCTTTTCTTCTCCCTTGTTTTTCTGCGCTGATTCGTCGACCATTCTATTGTTTGGTATGAACGTATGTCTGGGAAATAAAATATATGTAAGCGTAACGTGTTGAGGACCGAGCAGGCTCTCGAGATGGGAGGCAGAATGAAAGCGGCCAAGAGGAAATCAGCCATCGGGCAGATATCAAATGTATCCTCCAAGAGAAAAAGAGGGCAACGTAAGTACTAATATGATTGAAGTAGCTATCATGCCTTAATTACTTGAGACATGTCTCTGCGGTAGCCGACAAAAAAAGGATACTAATGACGAAGCAAGTGCTGTAGACCAATCGGACGTCTCGTCAGCAACCAAAGCGAAACTAAAGTTTAGCTTATGAGGGTTTAACGCCCCAGAGCGTCTGAGACTATGAGGAACGCCGTAGTGAAAGGCATTACATGCATTTAAAAAAGCGATGGCGACTGGTGAGGATAATTTAACTGCACATTTGTTGAAGGACGTGCGAAGGTTAGACTGAAAAATTACGAGACACCTTGGCAACTAAAGTGTTTAGAGGCGAAAGCCGACCATTCGGTGACAATTTTCACTATACTGTGACGACTTCCTGTGGACGTGACGTCCCGCCGTTCGCGTGGCTATATCGATACCCAAATTATACATCTTTAGGGTATCTTAAATATTAATTACGCTTAATTACAATTTTTTCATCTAACTTGACAGAAATCCGACGTTCTTCCTACCTTTCTGTGATAACTTTCAATATGTCATGGCGACTTCCGGCGGATGTGAAGTCACGCTGTTCCAGTGGATATATCGACGTCCGCACTATTTCGACGCAATTTCGACATTTTTGTCTATAATTAACTAATTATTCTACAGTCATCTAACTTGGCTTCTAGGTTCTTTTTTTCCTCCTCTAGCTGAAGCAGCCATCCTTTTTCTGCTATCTTTTTAGTTCCCGAGTTAAACGTGTGACACCCTCTGCGAACGGACGGACGACAGTATGAGCCATTAAAGGCTTTCGCCTTAAAATGCCTGCCCCCTTTTACGCACTGTGCATCAAGATATCGAGGGTACCGGAATCATAGAAGAATGCAAAAATAATCTTAATTCATCAGAAGAGGGACGCCAAGATTTCAAAAATGACATACCGAGAAACTTATTGCACATTTTTTACAAAGTATTTATCAGCATAATCGCGAATCAAGTTAGATCAACACTAGACTCTATTTTCAGCATTAGCGGATTGCAAGAACGCCCCATTCGGCTATAGCAACTTCAACAGTTGAGCAGGCGTTCCGTACTATGGCTGAGCAAAAGGCGTGAGTGAACGTACGGGAAAATATCTGCAGTGCTTGCACAGCGACAGTAATCTTTAGCAGGGGAAGGTGCGCAATACCAGACAGAGAGGATGTTGGAAAGGAGGCTTGATCTCTCCAGTACTGGTCACAGCTCATGTTTTCAAGGTAAGCAAGGCATTATTTCGGGATAGTAGTGGATGAACCTTAGCAATATCCGATTTGCTGATGTTATTCCAGTGGTAACGAGCTCGTGGGAGAACTGCAATCGTTTTCGAGGGCCTGGACAGGCGAAGTGGGACGGTCAGTATAAAATATGATGAACAAATATAAATAATGTTGAAGAGCCTCGGACGGAGCAGAAGTTTGGGCTAGGCAGCACAGCATTCCAAGTTGTCAGGGAGTACCTCTGCTTGGGACGGGAAGTCACCGACGATCCGAGCTACGAGGTTGAAATAACGAGGCGAATAACAATTGGTTGGAGCGCATATGTTAGGCCCACTCAGGTGAGGCACAACAGTATACCAATAATCCTAAATATGAAAGTATGCAGCATCTGTATCGTTCCGATTCTGGCCTGCGGGGTAGAAACGTCTAGGTTAATTAAAGTGACCATTTTAAAATTAGGAGAGTGATGTACCTAGGGAAAGGAAAAAATATGAGTGGAACGTTAAGAGGCAGGAACATAGCAGAAAGTGTCAAGGAACGAGCGCGAGCAAACAATGTTCTAGCCGTAGTCGTGAAGAATAAAATAGCATACGGAAGGCATTCAATGCGAAGGCAAGGTAACCGATGACCGTTATAGTAATGGAGAGGATCCCAAGAGACGGAAAGCGCTGAAGGGGGCGTCAAAGGCTCAGGTGGTTGGATGAGGTTGCGAAGTTTGCGGGGATAAAGCAGCAGCAGCTGGCACACCGAAGTGTTAAGGATACAGAATGTATCGTTTGCCTGCATTGGACGTTCGTCATCATCATCATAACCTGGACTACGCCCACTGCAGGGCCAAGGCCTCTCCCGTGTCTCTCAAACTAACCCCGTCTTTGCCAGCTGCCTCCACCGTATCCACACAAATTTCTTAATCTAATCCGACCACCCTTCTGCCACATCATGCTACACTTCCTTTCACTTGGAATCCAGTCTTTTATCCTGAACGACCATCGATTATCTTGTCTTCGTATTACATGCCCTGCCGTAGTCCATTTCTTCCTCTTGATTCCGTCTAGGATGTCACTGACCCGCGTGTGTTCTCTCACCTACTTTGCCCGCTACCGTTCTCTTAATGTTGCACCTATCATTTTTCTTTCCAGAGCTCGCTTAGTTGTCCTTAACTTAAGCTCAAGTCTTTTCGGTAGCCTCCAAGTTTCTGCCCCATAGGTGAGTACCGGTAAGATACAGCTTTTGTATACTTATCTCTTGAGGGACATTGGTATACTGCTATTCGCGATCAGAGAGAACTTGCCGTGTGGGCTTCGCCGCATTCTAGTTCTTTTAGTTACTTCCCTCTCATAATCCGGATCAGCGGTCACTACTTGTCTTAATTAGGCATATTCCTTTACCCCTTCCAGCACCTGGCTATCAATTGTGAACTGCTGTTTCCTTGCGAGAGTGTTGAACATTTGAGATATATCAACAGTGGAGGTTATAAGCAGAGACTAATGATGTTGATTAAGCTGCCTGCACTCCTTAAACTTTTTTTTTGCGGGCTTTCTCACAAGGAAAGGCTCAGCAGAACGGTCTCAGAAAGCAGAAACAGCACATTCTTATAGGTGGGGATGTGTGAAAACTAATGCATAAAAGGAAGGCAAAGACAGCGTGAAACATACCTTGCTATGGAAACGGCACGCACTGTTTCGCACCAGCAAAAGAAGGGGTCATCTGGCCAGCTGCTGGCCACATGCCTTCAACCAGTAGCCCGCGCATAATCCTGAGGCAAGATGTGAAAATGCGTGCTTTCCATTACGTCATCTCAATACACTTCATCATGTCGGCTTATGGTGCCGTACTATAAGCCATAGCCAGTCAACCCCCAAAAAGCCACCCTGACATAGCTGTCTAAGTGGCAACAAAAACAAATTGTTTAAGTTCACCTGTGGGTGCATTCTAAGCACAAATAAGATTCTATGGAACTAAAAAAAGGAGTAACATGTCCTGTAGGACACCAATTTTTAGAGGCAGGGGATGCGACCAAACTTTGGGATTACATTTCGGTCACTAAATACACGGAATGTTTACTCTTGGAAAGGAGGTCAATTCCCACTGAAAAGCATAGTAACTTGATGCAGTTAGCAATGGAAGACGGCTTTTAAACGCGGCATCAGGAGTCGAAACCACGAGGTTAGCAAATCGAGGAGAATGAAACCATGGTTAATTTTTTAACCGCTGGAAGTTTACATTTTTTGAAGAGGAAATTTGTTCCCGTTGGCGACCGTAGGTATTTCGTATTTTTAGTGATAGAAATCTACCCTAGGGCTGGGGGGCATACTCTGCCCCTTAAAATGAGCGGACGAGAGGATAGCGCACTTCCTTTTTATACTTTTCGTGTTTAAGGTGTAAGTGTGGTTGCACCCGAAAGCGCTGTTATAGCATATGCATACTTGCGAAACAATTCATAGGCATATTATGCTTGTCAGAAGCGGATATTGTGCTTTACACGAAGTGCTTGTCTTGATGTAACTTTACTACAGAAGGCTTACTCCCATACGGTTGTACCACAATGCATCTGTGAATGACCTTTACTACCTTGAGTAACAAACAATAAATTGCGCCCAGTACTCAGTAATCGTCCAATACGCAGCCAATGTTACGGCACTATCTACAAATTGGCATTTCTGAACGCGGCGGTTCCTTTCGCAATTTACATCTTGGTCATCTTTCATCAATGTTTCTGATGCTTTGGAGATGTTTCCGATGCGCTCTGAGGATGTGATTCAGCACTTTGTTTTTATTTAGGGGGTGGGGGTAGCATTCGGGCCGTTTCATGGGACAGAAGTGCACGAGACTTCCACGCGCCTCATATGCATACAAAACACGGCCCGAGGCCACGATGCTTTTGAAGTTTCATAGTTAAGGATGCGCAGAAAATTACTAAACGAGCTTGGGTCATCAAAAGTTTGATCAGCTGTTTCATCCCGCTTGTATAATGGACTTCAGGGAACAAAGCGATGAGCCTCAAACTGAGAGCAATTCGAGGCTCACATAAGGAAGACAGCTAATGGACGCTGTCAGCTGAGGCGAGCACGCGGCTCTCAGCAGGACAAATATTTATTTTTTCCGGCCAACCTCTCTGCCTTTCCCGTCAATAACCCCCCCCCCCCCCCCCCCTATCTCTCTCTTTATCCCGGCGGTGTGGCCGCTATTGCGAAGGCTTCAATTACCATGATTTGCGATGAGATCGCGGCCAGTAACTCCATTAATCCTCCCTTTCATGACTCTCACGCAGAGAAGAGAGTAGCGTTTGTGTGCGCAGTTGGAAGTGTGTTGTCTGCCCGTGTTAATAAGGGCTTCGGGACTAAATATATTACTACAAAACTTGGCGGCTGAAGCTGCATGAAGAGTGTGATTCCCAGTGCGATCATTAGATTTTTCTCCCGAAGCTATATGATGCTTTCTGGAAAGAGTGAAACGGAGCGGGTGCAGTTTGTCGTCGAAGTAAACGCACCTTTTGCTTTGCGCTCTTCAATAAAGGGAGAGCCCTCTCCCATTACTGACTTCATTACGTCACTGTGGTAATGAAGTTAACACCAGAGGGACTTTCCGAACTTTATAAACCAAGTTTCAAGGAAAGGCGGCACAAGAAACAGGTTCTTAATTCTAAAAAGATTTGTATTCTAAGCACCACACCCATATCTTCCTCTGCTGCATATACCTTTGTGAAGGAGCTTTCATGATAAGGAAACCAACGTCGTGCGCTCTTGGTTGAAATGTTCCGAAGGAAGGTACGAGAAAATGCATGAAGGTACAATGTTAACAAAGCTGTGGCTTAGTGGATTGACCATCCGCCTCGCATGCGGGAGGTGGGGGGTTCTTCCCCAAGCGCTGCCGTGTACCCACTAGTGTTACAATATCTTGGCGCGCAGCTAGGTTAAGCGGAAATAATCTCAAAACGGGTGTTCGACTCCACCTTGAGTACGCAAAAACCACTTGTGCCCATTGAGCTCTTTGCCTAGTTTTCCTTGAGCCTTAAAAATGCATCATCATCATTATGAGTATATGACAAAATAGCATTCAGTTGATTATGGTCGAAGAATGGGCGGGGCTGAACCACGATTTAATGTCTCCAGGTGGCAGCGCTTAGGAACAGCCGGAAAATTTTAACCTTTAAAATACAGTTTGGCGAATACCACCAATGTGGTTGTTATGAATAATCACTGATGCACGATTATTTTAGAGCGAGAAAACCGTAGTGTCTGATGCTGAAGCTCGAGGTAACTTTGGCAAGATTGGAGGAGCGTCGGGCCACCTGCAGCCGAGTGTATGTGAAGATGAAGAGAGAAAAATGCGATTGCGTGACTTCTTTGTCTGTTCTTTGAAATAAGCCTCTTCTTTAAAATCACCGCACAAATGGTTTTAATTAGAGCTGTTCTTGTAAAAGAAAGTATTGTTGTCACTAAAATTTGTAGCTGTTGTGAAATAACTCGTCGTCAAATAAAAATCAAAGGGAAAGATTCCATCTAAAAGCGGGTTTGTCAAGTTGCAGTGAAGTAATGGTGCTTGATATAGACATAGAGGGCGGGAAATTATGCACTTTGCGTTTTAAGGGAGTAAAGAAATTTTCGCTTAACGGTCGCAGTAATCAGAACGCGACTTTTTTTAGGTCACACTTGTATACATAGTTTCACGCCACGGCTCTGCAAGAACGTACACAACAATGTAACTGCCGTGCGGGGGTGGTGACACAGAATAAACAGCGCTTCGTCAGCACACGGTGAGGAGTGGAGCTGCTCGTCCCGCAGATACGTGTGAGGCAGCGGCCAATGCCTCGAAGAATACAAGTGCATTAGCCCAACAGAATAACGCATTACGGTGCCTTTGGCTTCAGTACTTTGTAACCTTTTTCCTTTGAGTGAGTGTAACACTTACTCATCAGCCAGCTAGCTGCAATGTGCACGTCAAGGATACTGACCTCATTCTAATAAAATCGAGTTTATAAAATTGAATTTGGCGTACTTATGCCGTTGTGTTTTTGCTCATTTAAACCGACAAGTCCAACCCGTAGATATATATGTCGGGCTCAATTCAGTTTTGCACATTTCTCTATCACCTATTTGTTGGTGTGAACATGCAATATTACAGTCATTGCTTTCTAATGCAAGCTATTCCTTTCGTTCACTGAAGGGCAATGTTGCGGCACGTCCCTTGGCGATTGACGCAATAAATGCGCTGTAAACAAAGAATTTTTGCATATCGGGCAATAATTTTCTGTTTTGATATACCGTTCATATTCATTTTTATATAAAGAAATTGCTGCTTTACGAGAAACTCATTTCCTCCAAAGACGACCTTTTTGCCCCAGAAATGATAATCATGTCAAGCTTATCTACAACATTCGCTATACGTGATTCAGAATAACTTCATTCCGTTCATTCCCTGTAGTTTAACAAAATAATGAGTGTCACTGACTTCGGTTCTATCCTGGACCTACTGTGCTTTGCAGCTCATCGCAGAGTACTTTACCTCACTAATTTTCAATTGTTCCTCCAGCGTTGCTACCGCGCTGACCTCATCTAACCTCCTCGACTAATATCCTCTCGATTTTATAATGCATAAAATTTCAGCATTGCCTAGTGCTAACCTAATCGCTTTGTGAACAAATGTTGGGAAAGAAAAACACAAAAGGAAAATGAACTTCTTGCTCAAAATGCTGCCATTAAAGGCCACAAGAATTTTAAGAGCATTTTTTTATTATTGTAATTATCAATTGCATTTGCAGTAACATAGTGGTTCTATTTTCATGATTTGTAATTCTTGCGCAATCCTTGCACTCCATTCTTGTATTTCTCATTATCAGTTGGCCATTTCCACGCTTCCCAAGAGTGGCGTTACGCTATGATAGTGCATTTATTAAATGATTCTTTTTATTCCCGATGTTAGGCTACTGAACACAAATGCTGCCAGACATTTATTTGACGCCTCGATATAAGGTGAGGGGAGTAGATATGTATCAGAAAATAGGCTCTCTGTAACGCGCGGTTTTTCCTGTCGGTCTTTATCAATAAGGATACAAGTCCTTTAGCCCGAATTGGAATATTTATTACCCTAATATCGCACAAACACGAAAATATGCCGTAGAGCAAGTCTATGAAGAAGAAAAAAATTACTGGCTACATGCTTCTTTCACAAAAGCCTTAGTAAAATCCGATCTTAATTTCTTTTTACCTTTTCTTTTGGCCTCAGGGATTGTTTACGTGGTGTATAATAAAGCCTAAAACACGTGTGATTCTTTGCGCTTGTTTTGTCGCTAAGGCTGGTTTAAGATACCGTAGAAAGGAGAGTGTTTCCAAATCGAACATTATGATAAGGTCAAGTATGCTAAAAACAGATACCTGGCAAGGCATTCATGCCAACGAAAAGAAGGCAGGTTTGTTATCCGGGGTGTAGCAGCTATTTCACATGAAGGGAATATGCAATAAATTAATTGAGATTACGTCAGAGCAGACTAGAGATAGGCATTTCATCACTCGTCACCCAACGCAAGAATTTTTAAGCTAGCGTCAATGACAAGGAAGTTATAGACGATTAAAAATTACCCTTCTCCTCTCCCTCCTCAACTCGTACACGCTGGGCACCAGACAAAAATAAAGAAAACAGGTCTGGGACTGGGCCCCGCTTTTGAATACGTCATCAGATGACGTTCGCTTGGCAATTTCCGGTTTTCGGTCTTAGTACCCCGGCAGCAGCGTCGGCGGCGTGGCGGCATCTCTCCGGTCTCTCTTCGCCTTCCTGGATTGCGGCGCGCGTCGGGTTTCTTTGCTTGTCATCTGTTGTAGTTAGCAGTAATAAACCCGGACCTCGTGGCGCGACTGCTCGTTCTTGCGGCCACGATGGGCATCGAGCCCTATGCGTGCTCACGAAGAGCCGTGCGAGTGGCTCCGGAACTCCCCACAGAAGGAGGCGGCAGAGGAAAATTGAAACAATATGCGCGAAGGCAATGCCCTAGCCCGCGCTTTCCCGAGAAGGTCGCGTGGCGGTACGAGCATTCAATTTTCACGGCTACCGCAAGAGTGCCCGTGACGTCGTGGCTCCAGCGAATGACAGCGTGTGGTGGCCTGGTGACGTCATGGGTACAGTGACGTCTTTTTTCGTGATTTTAGTTCCAAAATCGGTCACTACGAGCACACCAATTGGCCCGCAAATTTGGCGGCTAAGTTCCGAAGACCCATACTTGTGGTGAATGCTTCTTAGCATCACTTCGAAGCATTGAAAGAACTTACAAGCGACTTTGAATTCTTTGCACAGTCCCTTTAACACAAAGCAGAAATGAAGAGGGCGATAGGGTGACAAGCGGAAATGCGAAGGCACTACCTCCGCTGCTGTTTTTCGGAACTGCGGTGTTTTTTTTTTGCTTGTGGTTTGAGTGTGCGATGAGCCCAATATGCGGAAGTACAAGGAAATGACACTCGAATATTAAGAAAGTGAAATTGGCCTCTGCATCCTGAAGCAAACAAGAGCATGAAATGGGGTTGCAGAATCTCATCAGAGAGATGCATTGATCCTTTCTCAATATTCTAGAGGCCGTAATGTTTGATTACTGGTCTTGTTGGAAGGGTAATATATCATCTCGAGTAATTTAAACTTCTGAAAGGTGAGGGGAAATTTAGTATGCACTCCTGCAATGTTTATCTTCTCGCGACGAGGGCAGTTATGGATTCCTATATGAAATACCACTAATTACCGTGCTCTTGAACCTTATTTCGGTACCCTACCTAATTCTAGATGTGCGTATACTTATATATCACATTACCGTCGTTTTCTGCGACATTTGTGATCATTCGTAGCCACTAGTTAAGGCTTTACGCGCTTTAAATTGGAAGCATGTTGCCAGTGTCCTTTCCGGATTTAATTTAATGAATCAAATGCACAGGTGTGTTTCTCATCAAAAATTCGTTATCGTAACAATGTGTTGCTGAGATGAATTGAGCTTGAGGCAGCATTTGAATAATATTGTTCTGAAAGGTGACCACTAGCGCTCCAGTTCTGAGTTACAAAAGCTCAAACACAGGAAGTGTAGACTTCAGCGTAGTGAAATCGTGTCCAACATTCTCGGAAAGAATTTTTGAAAATTGGAAAACTGTAAGATACTCTTACAGAAATATTCAAGTTAATGGTCGATTCTTCTGATAAGTAGGATAATCTTCTTTTTAAAGTGTTTCCATCGATCGCATCGAGCAGTTAAGCCTGGCATAGAAAAACAATAGGGAGCGCTTTTGACGGTAGCAAAAACGTTAATAGAAAATAAATGGACGATTGTTATAGAGAAGTCTTACAGTAAATGAAAAAATGGCGTTCATAAACGGTTTCCCGCTCAGAAATGCTTTTTGCCAGAATTGATGGGAATGTAGATGGCTGAGCGCCTCTTGAGCGGATACACTTTCTATCTGGAGCTGCGAAAATACTGGTTCCTATTTTGTCTCCTTAAAGTTAGCCCGAAAATTGCTTACGTTCGCTTTTCCTAACGAATTGCTTCGTGAATTGCCGCATAGAGAAAGGCTGAAATTTTCCTCATTTGCCGCATAACGGCCACCTTTCCAGGCACCCAGGGCGGACATATATGTGAATGGGCAAGTAAAATAAGAAAAATAAACATGCCCAGACCACGCCATCGCTTGGCACAACATGCTACTGGAAGAGCCGGAATGCGTCAGAATCCACCATTTTTCCGTCCTAGAGCTAGACCGTTTCCGCAGTAAAAGCAGCGGCAGTGCCAGGCATGGTTGATGAGAATATGCTATACCTGGGTAAAACTTGCTCAGTTTCAGTGCCAGCCGCATACCTTGTTCAAAATGTAACACGTTCAGACGTCTCAGTTTGTTTAACCCTAGTCGCAATGCACCGGCACCTACTGCAGCTGTGAATTACGTCATAGCCTGTGCTGGTGACGTGAGTGCAGCGAGGCTGCCGAATTTTCCTGCATAAAGCACTGCCCTAGTTAAGAAATGGAAAGGATAAATCCTCCTTTATTTTTAGAGGTAGCCGCTAGTTACAGGGCTCTCTCTGTATCTCTCTCAACGCATGTGCTGAGCGCATGAAGGCTTTGGAATACGGGATAGAAGGGAACGGTAAGAAGGGAAAGGGCTTGAATTCCTGAGACCGTCTTCTCAAGCTTACGCTGAAATTAATGACGGGTTGCGCAGGGCGTATGATTTCTGATAAATTTGAATACTGAGTTAAGACTGACAACGAAAGCCTTCCTAAAAAAACGAATAGTAAAACGAAGACAATTTTCAATGGCTGAGGAGGTGCGCTTCAGTGAGCGCGTGTGAACCTTACGGTTTCTTCAATGGCTTCTACGACAACGGCGACGAGCGTGCCTTCATATGCTCCGCAATTTTACGATCAAGCGAGGCTAAAAACGTCATGTAAATGTTATGGTGCTTTCTTTTTGCTTTTATGTATGGTCTGTACTGCAAATACGGAACATACCAGTGCTAAGCATTGCTCTCATGGAAACATGCTTGCGACCCAGACGGTCATCAGTGGGGTCAACCAGCGCATGTGTCTGTCTCCTCTGTGTCTGCTCTGACCTTCGGACAGCTCGGACAGTGAGCTGTATCACGCAATCCGGAGTTGTAGAGCAGAGCATTAGAGGGGTAAGGACAGTGTTAGATTGAACTTTGCTAAGGGCGTGTGCTTCCCCCACGTTCAGTGACGGGTGAGGTTGGGGTAAAATTGTGCGATTTCCCCTGGTGTTCTGCTACTGTTCAGCTAGCCTGTTCAGTTGTCAATGTGCTCTACAAGTAGCATTCCTAGCTTGATGAAAAAAGTTCTGTTGGCACTGAGAATGTGAGAGAGAGAAAGAGTGATTTATTTTCTTTCTCTAAAAATTTCTTAGTTTCTTTGTTGTTTTCTGGTGGGCATCTTTAGAGAGAAGAAACCGTCTGGTGACACCAACGTTTCTTGATACTATCCAGCACTATAGTTATGTCATCGCTGAGCCACTACACAATCGTGTTTTCATTGTGTATGCTGACGCCGTCCTAGCGGCCGATAAAGCAAGGTCATATCTTTGGATACACAATAAAACCATTATTATTGTTTTAAGCCATAGACAACACCGCAGTGCAGCGTGTTCCTTCGTGTGTAGCTTGATCTAAATTAATTCTGCCGTAAATATGCGCGGGGCGAAGATGCTTGAACTTCTCAGGGAAGACAAGTAACGAATACAAATTAATAAATAGCTTTCATAATCTAATTGACCCTAGAGTTAACACTCTCGGTCAGCAGCGCCTAGAAACGTGTGAATAAAAATGCTATCTGGCACAAGATTATCTCTTCACAGGCAAGCTGCAAGAAAAATTCGTAACAAACCTTGAGTTTTTCTGTAGTATTTTATGAGAACAAGTGAGTTTGGCTTGCACCTAAAAGAGAAAAGATAATTTTTTTCCTTGAGGTATTTCATATGCAAGATCAGTACAGAGCAGCGAGCAACATCTTTCGGTTTCGTTATTTGCTGATATGGATCACTGGCGGAATGGACTTACTGACAAGTATACGTACCGAGCTGAAACTGCTAAGAAATATTTCCACTTATCAGTAACATGGGAAGGTGATTGCAGTTATGGAATCAGCAGTTAGTTAGAATGCCGAAATGCTGACTCAGTAGAACTGTATGCACGGTTTTGTTGCAAGTTTTTAGTTCTGGCTACAATGCGGCTTAGCCGCGATGCTTGCCCGTCACCGCCCTGGCGCCTTATCAAACACTGCTCGGAATGGTTCGCTTGCCGGGCTGCCTAATGAAAGCCAGCGTGACAGGCGTCTTCTGCATCAGCGCTTTTTTTAATCTCTGCGTGATGCGCGTCCTCTGCCCCACCGAAAACTTTATTACACGTCGCGCCATTGAGAAAGGAAGCCCTTTAGGGTTACTATCACCACCAGCTCCCTTGTTTGTTTACAAACGTCAAAACCATGTATACAGGCAAGATGCTATCCTCAGGCGGCACTTCGATTCTTAAACTCTGCTAGAAAAAACCGCTGTCGTTGGCAGCTCAGGCTGCGAGAAACACGACACAACCTTCGTCACAATGAGAGGGCGCGCCTGGCTGATAGCGTTAAGTTCTGTAGGTGTTCGCTGCCCAGCCCACTTATTTGACGCCCGCGACGTGTTACTTCGGCCGAGTGCGGAACTGGTGAGCACAGATATGTGCCGACAGCTAGTGGCCCGAATGCACTGTGGACGTTATTAAAAGTTGGTTCCTCATTTTGCGAAATTGTGCGTTAAACCAGTACTTTGCGCTCGGGAACCTCAGTACTAGGTTGCGTCCGATGCTTTGTGCGGGTCACGAAGTCGTGTAGACAATTTCCGGGATGAGGATTCGACGGAAGTTTTTTGTGTGTGTATGCTCGTGGGAGCGTGGATGCGTGGATGCGTGCGTGCGTGCGTGCGTGCGTGTGTGTGTGTGTGTGTGTGTGTGTGTGTGTGTGTGTGTGTGTGTGTGTGTGTGTGTGTGTGTGTGTGTGTGTGTGTGTGTGTGTGTGCGTGCGTGCGTGTGTGTGTGTGTGTGTGTGTGTGGGTGCGTGCGTGCGTGCGTGCGTTGTTCCGCTAATCAATTAGCTATTATTCGTTGTAACAGATGAAGCAAACATGATTAACGGTGTTTCTGTAAATCTCATTGATGTGATTCGCCTGACCGGGCTGAAGTATTTTTTTCATTTTCAGCAAAACCGCATCCGGTACTCTTTTGTCCACTGTACTTGCATGTGAAGGTATCCTAATATTAAGTTTTCATCCCGTGTGGAAAAGGCTTTACTTTATCGCTCGGTACTTGTATGAGGTTTTCACTGCGAAGCAACAGACCCTTGCATTCCTCCGCTGACGAATGACAATGTTTAGGTTCTAAGTGTGTTTGGGTACGTAAAGGGCGTACTTGCACGACCTCTCGCTGTGTCGGTTGCGTGCGTTTGTATGTGAGCTCATGGGTCACTTCATTCGCATGGGCTTATCAGAGTAGCCAAGTTTGCTTGGATGCAGGTGCAGTACAAGTGCTCATTTTTAGTGCGCTAGCACTTATAGTGCCCATTCCCTGCATTTGGGCGCTGTGTGTTTGTCTCTATGTTTGTCCGGAGCCGGTTTTGTGGCTGGCTGCTGACCTGCCCAGTGTCGGGCGGCAGCCCATTTATTTGTGACAGTCTGCTCGGGAAGAGCAACCTTAGTCGCAACCCAACCCAAGCAACCCGAGTCCCACCGATGGCAACACATGCCATAGCACCTGCCTTGTGCCACTGCTCCCCCCCGCCGGGTGGCTGACTTGCCAAGTGTAGTCTGTGGTAACCAGGCGAGAACCTGGGGCGCTGCGACACTTCTCGCCTGCCCACCTGTTGGCTTACTTGCTAAGGTGTAGCCGGTGGTAACCAGAACATGGGGCGCTAATTAGGTGGCACCGAACCTGAGCGCACCGAGCTAAGTCTAATGAACAGCATAAGTTAGGAGGAGAACGGGATTCTAACTATGCTTACCCAGTAGCTGAACGGAAGAAGCTGGGGTGGTTGTCTATTACCACCGAGTAGGTGGTAGCTAGTGGGTATATCTGCATTTCTCCCAATTACCTAAATCGACTGACTTTTTTCTTCACCGGGTAAGAGAGCCCAAAGCCTGAGAGCCTCTTTGCAGCGTTTTACTGTTTAAAACGAAGTCGCCATGAGACACTGTCTCCTGAAAGAAAGGCACGTTCTTTCGTGGTCGAGATTTACTTGAAATGCTCGCCACCACCGGCGGAGCACATTCTAGAGACAAACTATGGTTAGAAGAGAAAGTCTCGTGTCGGCCACACACAACTATGCTTCCGCAGCGTCGCTATATAGCGACGCAGCGTCGCAGATTGCAGTGGCCTCACTGTTCACTGCGGGTTGCGTGCTGTGCCGAAGGATGGCGCCATGGCACCGCATGAGACCACGTGCGCGCGGAATGCGCAGTGCATGGCACTCTCGGTTCGCTCACACAGTCGCTCAGCCACCGCCGCGGTAGAGCATTGTGTATAATACAAATATAAACTTGTGTATATGCATCGGAGCTTTTGTATATGTCTCAAAGGCAGCAGCTGACATTTTAAAGCTAAAGCTTCACTGGCCGCGAACTTGCGAGTTCGCTGTGGCAATACCTGCTGTGGCTGTGGCTTTACCTGCAAGTTTCCCACATTTCACCCCTTTAAAGGGGCAATGACAGCCTATTAACACGCATACCCTGCTTATCGCCTTTAATTCCCAACAGGTTAAATTACAGTCCCAGAGATTTCAGTTGATTCTGTGCGGTAAATATTTTTAAAACGATTTTTTTTCGCTTCTTCTGCGAACTGATTGCTGGTCTCGCAACCTCTGATCGCTCACGTCACGGCATATAGACGCCCCGCGTCGTCTGCCTCGAGCTGTTGAGGTGCCTGCATGCACACCGTAGACAGCGGTCGCTCGAAAAGTGTTTTCGCTTAGCTTAGCAGAATAAAATGCATTTTCCGTGTTCTTTTGGGAAGCCAACTTAGTACGCGAGCTGAGTGATCTTTGGGAAAGCGGTCTTGCTCGAGACGCCCGTTTTCTGATTGTTGAGGAAACAGAAATCGATGCACCCCCGCTTTATTATTTACGCTTAGAAGCGTCCTATTCGAATGTTATGAGTGTGGCCACTTTTGAGCAGTTAAGTGCTCCCGTATGTGAAAAGTGGCCCGTGTCGTGCATGGCTTTGCCGATGTGCGCCTTGAAAGCCGCGGCATTTTGCAGCTAGCTACCAATTTCTTGTCCGCTATTCGTCGGCTCTATAATGAAACTCAAATTATCACAAGGTGGCACTAGAGCAACCTTGAGGCACGAAAGGAGCAAATAAAAGTGCCGAATGTGACTTCTCCGCTGCATGTGTGCATTTGTAAGTCGAACATACATTCATTCGGCTCGTAGAACCCTTTTGCAGGAACCAAGCCGCTTGCAAACCCCTACGGGACTCGAATGTTTTCACTGCCCGCTCGGATGAACAGTCTCCGCCGTCTAAATGAGTGCTTGAAAATTACTGTACAGCATTTAGCATATTGCTGTGTGCGCGCACTGTGCCCCAGGAGTGCTACGATTAGGACAACTGCAGCCCCGCCCTGGGGTTGTTTACATGGCTGTGCGCAAACAGTGCTGCTCGTTTGCGTGGCATAAAACGCTAGGTGGATTCTCCTTATTTTGCACATTACGTACCCTTGCTTGCAAATCGCACTTTTACTAATTTACACATCATGATAACACTGCAATAAGCGGCGATGATGCTATATCGCCTGCTAGAGAAACGCTTCGCTTAGGATACCGGCGCTTCTCGTTAATTGTATCTGCTTTTTCTTATGTCACCAAAATTTAATTTTAGATCGCTTTAACTAAAATACGTTCGCACATTACTTTAATTAATGAAAACGACAGATTTGTTGTCCACAGTCAACGCCGATGGCTGCCGCCGGCTACCTTATGCACATGCTATATATACAGACCAGGTCACATATCGCCACTTCCCCCTAATTGCACTCGCGTCCTGAGATGTAGGCAGTCGTCGCTATGAGGGAACTGTACTCAAAACTACGATCAACAGCTATTTGCAGGCGCTAAAGCTTGCGAATTCGCTCTCCGCAATCGCCGAAATCGCACGCACGAATCCTGCGTACTCGCAAGGCCACCACACTCTGCCAGTTCCCACTAAGCTGACTCTTAACGTTACTACGAGACACGGTCGTTGATCGTGTTGGCGTCGTCGCCGGTCTAGCGTTACAAACCAATGCGTCAGCGACGGAATTTGCATACCGACCAGCCCAACGACCATCGATCGCTGTCGCATCGGAATATAGTGTGACCGGACCCTGCCTATACCGAAGAAAAACTGCGTTACTGTTGTTATCGCTTTTGCGGCACCAGTCACTCATACATAGGGGACGACTGCTGCTTCGATCGCCCGCGAAAGTACAGGGAGGATTGAGACCTCGCTGCGCATATTGCAGAAACGAGAGCAGACGACGTTGCTCCGTGCATGCTCTGGTGACGTCACGACAGTATTCAATATTGCGGTCGCTGCCGGTGGGAGGACTCTTCAGGTCTCAATTTCGATAGCATTTTATGGAATATACAGCGCGTTTAGGGCAGCCAAATTTCGGAAATTGCATCATAAGCTCTTGCATTAGTTACTGAAGCACGAAACTGCAATATGAAGGACGACCATGGCATGGCCCCTTTAGACTCATCACAGTAGATGTTATAGTGTCTTTTCATTCTTATTTTAATCATTTTTAATTACTATAACATCAGCGCATATCATCACCACACTTTTCTGCCATACACACAACAGCGCGTTCCCTTGGTACCCCTCTAAAATGTTTGCACCAACGACAGGCAGTAAGAAAAAAAAATCGGCGATGGCCCAACTTGGCTAACTCCGGAATTCAGCTAAAAGTACAGTGTTCTGGAAGGGGGCAGTGGGCTCACTGTCGTATCCCTGCGCCGCTCCGCCGCGGCGCACTCAGCGTCGACATCCCGCATGCCCGCCAGGGGCGCTGACGCATGTTTCCCCTGAAAAACTTCTCTTGCCTCGTGTTGCGGTTGCGGTGGTGCGCTCGGTACAGCTCGGTTGGTTCGGCGTTGTCGGCGCTCGACTGCAAATACCGCCGGCGTTGTATGCGTGGCAATATCTCTCTGTGCCTGTGCTGTGCTTGGTGCTTGGCTGAATGTGCAGTATGTGCGCGTGAGAATGCCTGGCCGCCGTCGAAATTACTGTTTCGCACCCGGGTGCCGGACTGGATACAGTCGTGCGAAGGATGCACCAAAGGCGTCTTTGTTCAGCGTCCCACATGAGGAAGAACGGCGAAAGGAGTGGGAGAGGAATCTGCACTGTGCAGATAAGAAGCTAGATGAGTCTTGTGCAGTCGGCGAGCTCCATTTTGAACCGCGTTTTGTAATCAGGGACTTCGTGCACATAATAGACGGCAAAGAGGTGCGCATTCCTCGTGAGAAGCCGCTGCTGTCGGAGGATGCCGTCCCCACGATTTTTCTGAATTTGCCGCAGTACCTTACAACGAAGACACCGAAGCTCAGGAACAAAAGGAAGAGGTGCGAAAATGACAATGCAGCCACGGAGAAAAAGTGCCGAAGCGCACACGACAGTGACCGTTCCGAATTTCCACCTGCTGCTCTCGGCGCTTCAGGGGTGGACTGCAGCTCGGCGCAAGAGGAAGACGTTCCATCAGAGCTTCAACACTGTCTGTCGTTTTTTTTCGTTTAAAGGCTCCTTCCAAGTACTGGAGTACACACCAGCTTCCTGACCTTAACGGAGTGCTTTATTGCACGTCGACTCACCTTGAACAAGGCGTTGTCACGTCCGAAAAAGTTGTCATGTTCGTCAGTGATAAACAACCCGATGTTTACTGCAAGGTGTACATGAGGGGACGCCTGATTGAGGAACGCATCCTAAGATCTGAGGAAGAAGCAGAGAACTTGTTGGAGAGCGTGGAAGCTACCGAACTTTGTGTTGGTGCACTCAATGCTAAAGATTATGATACCTGCTTTTTAACAGCAGGCCTCGAGAAGCAGCTCAAAATCAGGCATGCCACTTACCTCAACGTCCATTGCAGCGGCAAAGTAACAACCAAAGGTGGGTAACATTTGGACGCCCGGTATTGGGTTTGTCACCCGCCTGAAGCCATGTACTTTTATTTCTTTTTTACATAATTTAAAAGCTTTATCTGCATTTTGGCGTATTTAAATTTTTTTTTGTATAAGTTTCGCGCATTTCTATTTTCAGGTGCACAGTGCATGAGCTGCAAATACTTCAGGAAGGCCCTCTTCGCAAGGAGATTCAGGGTCCGACGAGCACCTTCCAGGGATTGTAAAACCATCGCTCAAAAGCTGAGATTCGTTGCTCGTCAAAATAGGCGTTTCGCTTCACGGATTGCAACAATGAGAGAAGACGTTGAAAAGATGCGAGCATACAATGCAGCAGTAACAGAGGAAGCTCTAACTGAACAGATTTCAGAGCTTCCCCAGAAGCAACAAGAATGTCTAAAACAATGCTTTGCAGCAGCAGCAGCAAAAAAGAAAGGTTTCCGCTACAGCAAAATGTGGATCCTCGAATGTATTATTATGAAAATGAAGAGTTCTCGTCTTTATGACCATATCAGGGACAACGAGATACTTGCCCTTCCAAGTAAATCGACACTTAAACGTTACATGGCTCTGTACAGGTCAGCATTTGGCTTCAGCAAGAAAGTTGTGGAGGAGTTGAAGCACAAGACGCAAGACATGGACCCATTCAAGAAGCATGGTGGGCTTCTTGTAGATGAGCTGAAGCTTTCAGAGCATTTATCTGTGAAGCAGTCAGGCCAAATCGAAGGGTTTGTAGATTTAGGGGAGTTCACCTCTGCAGCAGATAGGACCATGTATTCGGTCCACGGCATGGTGATTCTGTTCGTGCCGTTCATCGGTGGGTGGACGCAAGTGATCGGAACATTTGCAACAGTGTCAAAGGAGATTTACTGGCTCACGTAAAGATAGAGGCCACAATACTCGCTGAAAAGAGCAGGCTTTTTGTTGACTTTCTAACATATGATGGAAAAACATGGAACCGCCGAATGTGGAAAGTGCTCGGTGTTAAGGGAACAGCTCACAGCGTGAAATGCAAAGTGGAACACCCAGTTGATGAAAGCCGTTATTTGCACTTAATATCGGACTTTCCACACCTTATCAAGTGCTTGAGGAACGGGCTGTTGAAGTGCCCATTCAACACACCAAACGGACACGTAAGCCGTTTTCTTTAGCAGTTGAGGGAAGAAAGGACACATGCTTATAATATTAGGTTCTCTAAATATGCCTACCACGCCACTTGGTTCGAGCTTAAGAAAAAGTGTTGTATTTGGTTTATCTCCCAGCTTCAGTTAGCATTTCTCTTTTCATCAGGTGACAGTGTGGCATGTCAGGGAAGCCCACAAGATCGGCTTCAGCAGCCTGACGTTAAAGGCACTGCCGGGGATAACAAAATGCCACCTGCAGCCAGATTCATTCGAGCAGCAAAGAGTTTCCTACGCTTTTCAACACTTCGGTGAGAGAGTTCTTCAAGGCCTCCACCTTTACAAGGCTGAAATTGAGGCAAAAACGTGTCCTATAAATGGCACACAGGAGTTTTTCAGGTAAGAATTTTGGAAATAGTTGTGATGTTAAGTGAATATGGTGGTCAGCCAGTTAATATGTATGCTTATTGTTAGTTCTTTAGTCAGTTACCCTTAGTATATGTGCTTATCCAAAAGTTTGGAGATCAGAGGGTTTGTTTCTGAGCCACACCATGTGGCTCCGTAATGCATACCAAACATTCTAAATCTCCTGAAGGTAAGAGGGTATCTGGTACTAGCTCCTCCCGTGAGCAGGGCCTCCACATATGCTACAGAAGCCCCATTACATGGCTTAGAACCAAATCCACTAGGCTCTAAAGTTTTGATAGGTGTGTGCGTGTTTTTGTTTAACTGAAAGTTAAAGTGCCACTGTGATATAAGCCAAATAACGTATTTGGAGGAACATAAACTCATAATGATTCGCATTATTTTTTTTCTTGACAGGAGGATCAACCATCTCATCACCATTATGACATCTCGGTTCCAGAGAGAAGCGCTGCGACCCAACTCCTCTTGAACCAAAGCTCTTTCAGGTCTCCTTCTTGAGCCTGATTTTTCTGGTCCACATTCCTTGCTCGTTACTTTGTAAATAAACATTGCTTAAATGTACCTGGATTTTATCTTTACTTTTTATACACTGTATCGTGTTAACAGTGAGAACAATGTCATGCATATAAATCATGAGCTTAACTCTCGAAGCAGCGATTATCTAATGTTAAGTGTCGTGGAAAAAAAATTGTTTTGTAGCGCTGCAGGCCAGCGATTACGAAAAAAAAGGCAATGCTAAAATTCTGTCCAATATGACTGCTGCATTAGCGAAGCCACATTGCACATTTTAATAGCACGAAATAAAAGAGGATCGTCCGTTGCTTCGCGCCCTGTATATGCGTTAATATCCAGGCGCGTTCATCCGCCTGCGCTTCGTAGATCAGCCACAGCGGCGGTAATTTTTTTCTCTGTACACTGATAAGATGCACCAGAACAAGTATCGCACATTGCATATCGTGAGTGTTGCATTTCTTTCGGGAACTGCAGCAATGCGCGGTACCCGTTCTACTCCGACATGGCAGCGAGTTTCAGGTGACGCTGCGAACCGCGCCACGTGTCGGCGGCGACACGAAGTGCATCAAGCGCCGCCACCATGTGAGCGCACTGCCCCCTTCTAGAACACTGTAGCCAAAAGCAAGCACGCTTGCTAAGCGTCTGAGGTTCTTCCACGGCAGCACAGCTACAAGCTCACGACAACCGTTCTGTATATACCCACATGGCCACGTGGCTATTAGGGGGTGTAACGTGTTATCTTACGACACCCCCACCGGATGTCATCACGTGGCTTCACATCACCCCATAGGCCGTTCTTAATGTCAACGGTCAACCAAAGGTCACCCAATTTCAAAGATCAAAGGTCTGTGGTAAACTCAAAGTGAAAGGTCAAAGATCAAAATTTAGAGGTCAGAGGTCAACTAAAAGTCAATAGTCAAGGTCAGGGGTCAAGGGTACGACACCATAACTGTACCACATAGGATCATACGCGGCTAACGTGGTTGGGCAGAAGGTCGTTCAAGGTCATTATCTGGCCTACACGACGACTGCTTTACCTACCGTAGTGAAGCTTTTCGCTTCAAAACCCTTCGTGGCATAAGCGTTGCGTACCCGCCTCGCTCGGAGAGGGCCTTGCGGGGTTCGAATCTTAATGCAGGCGAATTTCTTTTTACTTTGAAACTTCTGTGAATACTCCGTCACGCATCTGAGGCCTTCCTGTCAATTCTAGGTGACGGTGATGGATTCCCACCGGTTAAGCTTTGTACGCTATCGCGCAATATGGAAACGTTCTCCAGTGCTTTCTCTGTTTTCGGTGACTGTTTCTTCGTTCATATGCACAGCCAGGCCGCAATGAAACGCGAACACGCATATGCCGTACATTTCTACATTGCAGCGAGATGCTTCTTTCTAAGCAGTTCATGAAAACGAACTTCGGTAGGTACTTTATCCCGTAACATGAGTCAGGACACCTGCATACTGTACATTTAAGAACACTGGCTAAAATTTAGTCTTTTCACAGGCGCTGTCCGCGCTTCATTCCTGACTGGCTGCACATCCAGGTATAGATCAATCACTGTTATTAATAATTTCGCGATCATTGTGAATCAGAAATATCATTTTCGTTACCGCAACCTGGCATTGTAACGACGGCGTCCTTCGGGGACCTAACTGTAAGCATCAAGTGTACCTAATGGTTCCTCATAAAAAATTATTTAATGAATGCAGTTTCTTCCCGGCAACAACTTGTTGTTGGTGGGGCGAACTGAACTTGCCTAGCTTTGCGGTATCAATATTCTGAAAAAAAAAAGAGTATTACGTCCCGAATAAGCATGTGATCACGATTAAGCAATAATATGATCTTCATTCTCACTGCCTGCATAAGGCTGGCTTTGAGGAGTTAATTTCATGCATCAAGTCTGTAGATTTGTTCCTTTATAAAATTAATCGAGACGCATTTCTGCCTCAGCAACAACAATCTGTTGCTGGGGCGAACTCCGTTTAAGGAAAATATTAGGTGTTAATGTGCTGCAAAATGAGCATTACCTCACCGATTGTCGATTGTAAAAGCTGGGAAGAACACTAGGCGTGCAGATTTCGGCGTAGTGACAGCGATGACACAGGTCATCAGGAACAGAGAACCTTACGTTGTGTTGCCTGTCGAAAGGCTGATTGCTGTTTTCATCCTTCATGTTACAGGGAAAATTCCAGAACTTTACTTTTCTTGATGCCAGGACAAGTGTTAACCACTTTCGTCGTTTTGCTTCCTCACAACGAGTTTTCTACCATTATGTCCCCGCGACGAGAAATGATGATGTTTCTTATGTCACAGAACCTATTATTTTGTGGTCCTTGAGCAGCCGCGTAGCCTCGACGAATAGTAAGCAGTCATGGTGCTGGAAATGCTTTGCGGGAAGAGAACGCCACGGCTGGGCAGCGTCTCTTAAAGCCAATAGCATACACATCGCTTGATTCCAATGGGACACGTTTTGGATGCCTTGATTCGTTTAGCCGTGCCAATGTGGTGCCAGCTATGTGGATGATATAATTATAATTGGTTTTTGGGGGAAAGGAAATGGCGCAGTATCTGTCTCATATATCGTTGGACACCTGAACCGCGCCGTAAGGGAAGGGATAAAGGAGGGATTGAAAGAAGAAAGGAAGAGAGTGGTGCCGTAGTGGAGGGCTCCAGAATAATTTCGACCACCTGGGGATGTGGATGACTCACAATGGTTATGACGTAACTTATAAACGGTGGCTTATGACATAACGCTATCTGCTCATAAGATGTGCCTAATGGTTCGTTACAAAGCGTGCCCTCGAGAAGTAAAAGAGAAGAAAAAGTTATTTGCCCTTTTCCAGTGGTACATTGCTAATATTACGTGCACTCTTTCTCAAGTGCTATGCACTTGCACAACAGGTGTAAAGGCTAGGTCACTGAAGAACGCAAGAAAGAGGAGGGGACATAGATGTTGATTTTCTTAAACCGGCTGGCCTGGCTGTCATTGCAAATCAAACACGCGCTGTCATAGGCGTACAATTTACGAAAACCGAACAGTGTGCTACCATTAGAAACACTAGGCGTCCTCGAGCAAACAGGAGATTAAGGTGATCAGTTATTTTCGGCATCCACCTAAGTGGCTCGAATGAGTGCGGGAAGCCGTAAAATAGCTTCAATAGTTGCTATGGTAACGTTGTAAGTCATTTCGATCTATGCGTCATAGAGTTACGCGCAAGCGAGGGTGATGACATCACAGTACCATTGTAGTTCGTTTATCTCGAATAATCGCTACTTCGCAAATGGAACTTGCCAATGGGGAGGACCATTGTTTGAGGATTCACGCTTCTGACGTACAGGCTTCTTCGTGGAGTTATAATGATGCAGAGGACATCATGCAGAGGACATATATATATATATATATATATATATATATATATATATATATATATATTCAAAGTTGAAAACGCTTCATTTAGCCATAGATTTATTTTGAGTCGACGTTTCGGACAGAGCCTGTCCTTTCTCAAGACTGAAGTTACAGGGGTCTTCTTCCTCTTCTTAAGGAGTTGGCACTGGCACACATGTACGACACATGAACAAAAGAAACAAACGGTGGCAAAGAATACTAGAAAAGATACAGATAGAAAGGGAAAAAAGGGGGAACAAATAAAAAAGAAAAACGTGTATGTATATATATATATATATATATATATATATATATATATATATATATATATATATATATATATATATATATATATATATATATATATATCCGGTCGATCGGACTCCTAAACGGTCAAGCCGCTTTCGCCTCCACGGAGCTCTCTCTTTTTAGTAGGCATGCCTAGGCCAGTACAAATTTGTCTTTCAAGTGCGCATGCGTCGGCGAAGCGGTCGGATCATTTGTTCCTCTCTGCGGCGTGCCTCAGGGATCAGTATTGTCGCCGACGTTATTTAATATTGCTTTCATCCCGCTGTCTTGGCGCTTACATGACATCCGTGACATAAAACTTCTTCAGTACGCTGACGACATCACGGTGTGGAGTACTCACCAAGATCTCCGTACTCAGGAGGCTGCCCTTCAATCTGCCTGGGATGTTGCCTGTAATTACGCATCATCCATCGGACTTCAGGTATCCGTGCATAAAACAACATACACGTCAGTCGCCAACCGATGGGGACGCCGTAAACGTGCTGCAAGTTCAATCCGTCTTTGTCTATCAGGCACCCCACTACAGGAAAGTCCGAGTGTAAAAATCCTTGGCTTGATGATTCACCAATCAGGATCAGCGACTGCATGGCTTTCACAGGCAAAAAGGCAAGCTATTCAGACTTTGGATTTGATTAGAAGAATTTCCTCTAAAACTGGTGGCGCAGGCTCGTTCGTTGCACGGCAATTGGTGAGGGCAGTTCTGCAGCCACGTATTGTTTATCAAGCCCAGTTTCAACATTTACAAGAGCCCAATGGGATCGCCTTGAAGTCGTGAACCAAGAGGCTATGAGGACCATTACGTGCCTTCCACGCATCACACCGGTCATAGCTTTACAAGAAAATGCACAGCTCAATACCATTGATGAGCTGGTGCAGCAGCGCCGTAGAGCGTGCAGCCTTAAGGCCAGGCTATCGCACTCCACGCGTGCACTGAGGACTTATGCAACGTCACACTCGATTCTTCAGCCGCAAACGCCAGTTATTCCCCCATGGAAGTTTGTACAGCTCAGCGACAACAAGCCAATTGATAATCGCCGGCCAACATCTGCTCATTCGGCATCGTCGCCTTACCAGAAATTTGAGGAACAAGATGCTTGCCTGCCTGAAGGATCCATTGTTGTCTACGTAGACGCGAGCATACAAGACTGCAAAGCAACAACAGCTATCTACTGCCCGTTCAGACCTGCCCTGAATCAAACCTCTTGCTTTCAGCTTACGGAACCCCCTTCGTTCTTTTCTGCTGAGCTCGTTGCAGTTCAAGGAGCACTGTGCTCCGTGGCCGACAAAACTATGCTCCCTGCGGCCCGCGTTGTCATCCGCACTGACGCCCTTCAAGTTTTCCGGTTGCTACGACGTGTTAGCCGCTGTCCCACGATATGCCAGGACATCCACCGGTTCACGGCACGCATCCCGCAGCCAGTACGTATTGAGTGGTTCCCACGGGATCTGCTGACCTATCAAAGCCAGGCTGATTTAGCGACCCGCCTTGCGAATACAAACCCATCACCGCCTCGGCTCCTTCATTTGGACAACTTTACCCTCCTTTCATCAAGAAAGGAACTCCTCCGGCGCCGCACACATGCTCTCATCCCTCCGTGTGCGGTAACCCTCCCCCGCGGTCTTACCCGTGCAGAGGAGGTTGCGCTTAGGAGGATCCGGGTCGGGGTTGCCCTCAAACCAGCCATCACTCGGAAGCGGCCTCAGTACCGAGAATTGTTTCCTCGGTCATGGTGTCCGATATGTAAACACGAGGACATTGAGGCCGACATTAATCACTTACTGTGGGACTGCCCAGCTCTCAAGCCTACAAAGATCCGGCACCTGATGGTAGCAGGTCTTTCACCAAGCAACCCTGCTTCATACATTGCCTGGACGCAGAGACCGTATTATCGTTCTCTACTGGACTTCATGAAATCAGCAAACCTTTTTCTATTAATTTATTCTCTACTACATCATTCATCACAACTTCACCTATCATTGATGCCTTCGGGCAATAAATTTCACTTTTAAAAAAAAGTGCACGTGCGTGCCTGCCGCTCTCCTCACCGCCATGCGCATTGCATGGAGATAAGGGGAGCTACTGAAGGTTTGAGGCAGAAAAGAAACGGCGGAAAAGCAGAGGAGGACAGAGCCAAGTAGAGAAATAATAAAGAGCGGTGCAGGTTCGTTAAGTTCCGGCATATTTCTCGTTCCTGGGCCCTTAATTCTGTACCCGACTGCTTTTCCACTTCTTCATTTGCTTAAGTACCCGACGTGAAGCAAATCTCCGGGTCAAATGTGTCAATGCATAAGAAAAAAACTTGGACGACAGTGAGAAGTAAAGAAACCGGCCTGACTCGTAGCAGGCAGTCGCTAAAGCTTAAAGAGCGGACGGGGATGTGGTGAGAAGTGTACAAGTATGCAGTAAATAGTCAGCTTGCGAGATACGGTTATCAGGACAGTCGCCACTTCCACAGGAGGCCCATATTTAAAGCTGAAAGAATTTTTTTTCAGCGGCGAATGTAAACTGCCTTGATGCGGGATTGATCATGACTGTGGAAGACCATAAAACTGAATGTGGGTTACATTTCTATGGCGCGAAATTGAATGCAATTGGTTCTTCTAAAATATAGAACATCAGGTTCTAAAAATTTTTTTTCACGCTTCAATATCCCAGCACACGCTCTGGTACGTAATCGAATCTGTTGTATCAGTTTAGTTTTGCCTTCATCGTCTCTTGTGAGAGGACAATCTATTCCATTGTTATTAGGATACAGTCTAAATGTGCAGCGCAATTGGCTCGCCTCGCTCCCAAAATTTTTCACAGAAACGGTAAATAAAGACTCCTATGGATGGAGCCATGGACCGCAACAGAAAAGACACAGATTGTGATGTGTCCCCGTTTATAACCACAGGTGAGAAAATGAGCTCTTTGCTGCCTTTCTTTACTAACCCCCTCACCAATAAATCCTTTGCCGTTCCTCATCTCCATTCTGCAAAATTCCCTGGCCCTCCCTCGCCGTCACCCTCACTTCGTCAGCCAGAGTTGCCTCTTCCCACTAGCAGAAGTTTTAACATTCAATATACTCTTCCTTGATGCCGACATATATCGATGTTCCTGAGTCGCACTAGGCGCTAGCTATTCTTTAATGCGTACGCTATCGGTTGTGTACAGCCACAGGAGTCCTTTAGCTCTTTCATTAGCAGGCCACTATGCATCAATCAGCGATGGTCAACGGTTTCGAAGCGTGATTTCATTGTTACTGGGGACGCCTACAACTTCGTGCGCAATCTTGCGGGTTGCTAAGCGGTATACTTTCCTTTTACGCATAGTTTATACCTTTGAACAAGGCAGCAATTTTCGAAACGCACATGAATTTATGTTCTGGCGTAGTGTGCTCGCAACACGGTGTCAACCACGGTGATAGCGCGCACTCTGAAAAATCTCGCTTTTCTTGCTTCTGCTGCATTTCTAGCTGATATTTTCTATGAATCAAGCAGCAGGGTATCTGATGATAAAATTTCATCATCGAATTTCAAGTCGTAGCATCATTTTCCGCTTTTTGCCTTTTTGTACATTCCCTTAGTCGGTTCAAGCATTGCACTGATTTCATAAATACCGTTTTTCTCTTCTGTTGTATCTTGACGGCGTATTGGCCGGATTTCTTTTCAGAAGCGCAAAAAAGAATCAAGTTGGGGCCAAGTAGAAATCCGGGCAGTGACATAAGATTGATGCTCTGTAGCAGCATGAGGCGTTTCGCAAAAGCATTGGACAGCCTCCACATGGTGCCAAATCTTGTTGAACGTCTTCCGAAATAGGATGTTGCAAAAGCAAAGAATTATGCTGTTTTTCAATTGAAGTTTACAAAATGAACTTGGAAGGCAGCCTGTTTCTATGTAGTGTCAGAAATAATTTTGTTGCTCAAAAAAGTTTCGAGATATATGTTCACGTTTTTATTTGCTGTTTCCCGACAAAATATTTTGCTCTATTTAGAATTTTAAAATAATTTTTTCAAGAAATGAAACCTTATCAACACAATTATTGTCCTAATTTTCAAGTTTTATTTGGAAAATGTCTCGAAATATTGACGTCAAGTATTTGTGTTTAAATAAGCGCTAATAAATCACATTGTATTTCTATCATTTTCACGCTTTTTGCGTTTTTTCATACCTCGCATCGTTTGCAGAAAAAAAAACTGCCGTCTGAAACCTATCGAAAAATGTCATATTTATTTCCCAGGGTAGCAAATAAAGCCTAACATCAGCCAATAATAATAGTCGCAAGAAATAGCAGAGATACTGCTCTCGTGCTGTTGCCCATCACTAGCAAAAACCTGCTCATTCATGATGCAAACAACGTGAGCGATGGTGCACACAAGAGTTGTGAGTTCAACTAGCTGAAACTTTTGCTTTGCAAAACCTTGGTCAGCCTTGTACTTCACCCGGCAACGGCTCAAATGAACTATGCCCGAAATATCGTGGCTGTGAAAGAGTAGAAAAATTAGGAGGATACACTAATCTCCGCCTTAAGAATATGACGCAATAGCTAATTGGTTAATTCCCATATATGCAGAATTGGGCATTCTCTACTTAACATTTGTATATAGCTGGGAACCCTCATACCACACCTGGCGCAGCGGTGCAGTGGTTAAGCGATGCGCCACTGCCCTGCGATGGCACGTTCCGCCGCCGGTGGGAGATGTGCGATCCAGCAACCTCACTATTCTCCTCTACCCATAAACCTCTCGCGACCTATTTTATAATGTATGGGCCACCTGCCACACTTGGCATTTTGCTCACAACCCGGTGGGCAGGTTGTGATGATGTTACAATGTCACGTGACCTAGCGGGACCAAGTACCCACTAGGTTGATTCTCTGGAGATTTTTCGCCATGGTCAACGATGACGCCGACGCCGATGACGCCGATGACTCTGGTTTTTCTGTGACACGAGCTCTCTAAAGCTATCGCTTTGCCGGTCAGACGCAAGTGTCGGGCGAGGTTCAGCCGCTAAATTCTCCCTGCTGCCACAAGAAGAGACACTGGCGTAATTATTCTGGCAAATCTTCCCATCGACGCACTCTTCATAAGTTTGGAGCAGGCGGCACGAAAAACTGCTCCACCCCACATGATGGAGAAGACTCGGACCACTTACTGCAGGCGCGAGCTCGCACGGCACATAAGAACATAACACTGCTCTGAATCAAGCTGCACGAAAACACTGCCAAGCAAAGAGTTTAATTTTAACAATGGGACTACCAAAACGCTAGTGAGTGAGACAGCACGACTAAGTAATTTAAAAATAAATAAGAAAAAGATTTCTTAAGATGGAATTAGCACAACGATAATACCGGCGAAATGAGCGAAAAAGACACATAAGCCTGAACAAAGCAATAATAAAGTACAAGACGAGATACAGAGAACCTACAAAACGGGAAAAGGCAGGGTTCTAGAAAGCAGCAGGGAAGCGTTTGCTTATCGGCGGAGTGGCTCGGTCAGGTGTCAAAGAGAGCTTCCGGCTGGCGGGCTGGAGATGCTCGCTGTAGGACCAATGGGCTCTCGCTGATGCATATATATGAACTTTTATTCAGAAAGGGTTATAGCTTATACAACAAACACAAAAGAGTAGATAGACGCAGAGAGGCGCCAACTTTTATATCGTTTTATTTGTTGGCGAAGATGAACTTGGGCCGCGTACCTTCTGCGACGCCGTCACCGAATTCGGCGTATCAGGCCCTGGCCGGAGGATCGCTTTCCGGCAACATCCCTGACTGACCTCATACTAGTCTTAAACACCGACTTATTCCAAGAATTTTCCCCGGATCGGGTTTTTCCTGCACCTGCGCCCTCGTAGTAACGAAAGGCGATCTACAGCTACGCTGCACAAACGCTAAAGCTAGACCCTGAGAGGATCGAAACAGATACAGCGCGGTACAGGCAGGACACAGTGAGCGACACGGACGAGAGCTGACTTGAATGGATCATTTATTTTACAGGGTGACAAAGGACATCGCTGTAGAGGCGGTGAGAGCGAACGAAAGCGGAGAAAACAGAAGGAAACTGATAAAAATTGAAAGACGATTAGTACAGCCGGTGATGCGAAATTAGAGCACAGCTCTTCAAGGCTGCTAGCCTTTCTCCGGAATCTTCCAGTGTGCAGCCACTTTCTTGGTGGCGTCTCGCTTTGCTACTTGGACTACCGTTTAGGCCGACTACGCCTACGGCTACTCCGACAGCGTCACCGCTGACTACTACGGCGACTACGACGATGAATCCAGGAACGGGCGCCTAAGAGCCCGGCTGTAAAACTGCTTGCGAAACCCCACATTTTTAGTATTTTTCGCTGCCCAGCGGTGAAAAAACGCCGCCTAAGCAAATATCCATCTGGTTCGCTCTCGTTCTTTTCGTTGCTTGATCTCGTTAGAGTGCCAGTGCCAGTGTTGTTGCCGTGACTATAAGTAATATTTATTACAACTAAGAAGCCTACTCTAGATGTCTACATCTATGTGTATAAATTTTTATCATTAATCTGCAAAGAATAAGTTTTCATACCTCGTTCAACCAAAGAAGCAACATCAGCACCTGTTGAGGAGCTGTCTCTACGAATGATGTTGCGCAGAGGGGGAAACACATTGCATTATTTATATCTCCGAGTAGGCAAGTCTCAATAAAGTACTTACGCAGATCGTGACCTAAATTAAGAGCTGAAAGCTTGTCGAGGTTTTTTGTAATAATGCGGACATTTATATTTAACAACTTTCGTTTCTCACCAGCGAGCGGTGGCAGACTGTTTTTTGTTTACTTTTTCTATCAATTCAAATGCCTTGAATCTGTAAATATTTTCACCCCACTTGCAGAAGGCCCAATAAACAGATAACTTATCGTTTTTTAGTGCTATTTGCTTTTATTCGAATTTTTAATCTTGAAACTGTCCCGCAGCGGTTTGCTAATTCTGAGAGCGTTCTTTGAATAGCGGATCTGGACGGATATTTCAGTGTCTCCAAATGTACAAGCACTCTTTGGAATTGGATACTTTTCGTTAAGATACTTAAAAATAACATTGCTGGCCACTGCTCACCACATTTCAATAGCATGTGGATTCCATCAGTGGGTGTCCATGGAAGGGCCAGCTGCTTCTTGAACATCTGAGTAATTTTTTTTCATATCAAAGTCACTTTCTTCAAGAAGCTCTGATGAACGAAAAATAACAAGGATCTAACGTCTACCCTTATTTTCCACATCATTCACTTTAACCTTAACGGAAATTACTCACTGCTGGAGTGCCTCTATTTGTTCTTTCAACTTTTTTTCCAGGAAAATTCAGTAAACTGTGCGGAAGTTTCTTAAGAGGTTTTCCAAATTAGCCCCCTTGGTTCGGTTAATTTATATTATCTGTTAATATATTTTGCCCCACCATTAATTCCTTGAAAATGTCCTCCGTGCTCGCTAACTATGTACCAGGTTCGGGATTTGTTTCACATTGACACAAAGTTCAAGCCTTCAGAAGCAGTACACACCTATGGAATAAATATGCATTGTTGCAGGCATGAAAAACCAAAAGCCGAGAGCACTGACTTCAAACTAGACTGCATACATAAATAATTAGCACCCACCTGGGCAAAGAGTATCGGAGCCAAAGCTCCCTATGGCACGGTACATAAGGTAGGGGAGAATGAGTGCGCATCCTCGGCATCGTTTAGGTGTAATCGAGAGCCCTGGGGCCAGCACCACAGCGTATGACCGGATAATACTTAGCCAGGAGCGGGGTGACCACGAGTATCATCTCGGCGGAAGCTAGATATCGTCCGAATGAGTGGCACACCAGAGAAATTCAGCGACAGTGCGTTGCCCTTGCGGACCCCGCTGCGGTGGCTCAGTGGTTAAGGCGCTAGGCTACTGATCGGGAGTTCCCGGGTTCTAACTCGACCGCGGCGGCTGCGTTTCAATGCTGGCGAAACGGAAAGGCGCATGTGTGCTGTGCAATGTCAGGGCACGTTAAAGATGCCCAGGTGGACGAAATTATTCCGAAGCCCTCCACCCCAGTACCTCTTTCTTCCTTTCTTCTCTCAGTCCCTCCTTTATCCCTTCCCTTACGGCGCGGTCCAGGTGTCCGCCGTTACGTGAGACGATACTCCGCCATTCCTTTCCCCCGAAACTAATTTTCAATTTGTCCTTACTCATTGCGGCATGGGCGTCCCGACCATGCCGCCGAAGTGTTCTTGGACCATGCATGCGAAGCTCCTCTCCCAGGCTCTGCATCTGCAGTCTGCCGATGGTGTAATAGCGATACCTGGCGTGAGTGGCAGCGAAGACCACAGTCCTATCACTAGCTCCACGTTGAGCCAGGATAGCGCGCTTTCGTGTTCTCTGAGCGGGTTAGCTGTATGTTTTTTTTCTTTATCGACATATTCGCTACGTACTAATTGGCTGTTTTACCGCGTATGTGCTAAGTGGCCGGTTCGGGTAGAAGCCTCGTGTTTTCTTCTGCGTCTAGCTAAGGCAGCATAGTGTTATTAAGCAAGTAGCCTAAGCAAAAATCCTAATTTAAAGTGCGTGAACTGGCCGCCGCGGTGGCTCAGTGTTTATTGTGGCGTTATCGATCCTCGTGTTATAGTATCTATCATAGCAAGTGCACGTGTACTCTTGTTATGCTCGGCGCATGCGTGACGTACTCAGTGTCTCTATATATACTTGTCAGGTTGCAATAAACGGGGGCTTATTTCCTTTGGGCATGGGCCTGGGGGCCACGCATTAGTATTCGTCGATGTGTCGTCCTGCGAAACACCACAGTTATGGCGCTCAGCTGCTGACCCGAAAGACCTGGGTTAGATCATGGCCGCGGCGGTCGAATTTCGATGGAGTAGAAATTCTAGAGGCCCGTGTAATGCGCGATGTCAGTGCACGTTAAAGAACCCCAGGTAGTCGAAATTTCCGGAGCCCTTGACTACGGCGTCTCTCATAGTCCGAGTCACTTTGGGCCGTTAAACCTGCATAAACAAACAAAACCATGTGAACTTTGTAAGACAACTAAAAGGACAGCAACGTAAAAAATAACTAGCTGTTACTGATTGCTAAAATTTCGAAGTGTGTGCGCAAGTCACAGAAAATATACCAAACGGCTAACTGCCTCTTCTGAATATATCAATATTTCTACGGCAGCGAAGAGAAGACTTAAAAAGCGCAATGTGAAACGTCCGTTTCTGTTGCGATGACGTTCACCGGGGATTGACGTCAATGATCATAACAACAAGGGACAACAAGGCTTGTGACAAATAGAGCACTCGACATTTACACAATGTCAAACTGAGTTGAAAAGGTTACTTTAAAATTTTCAAGATTTGACAACCGTGATTTTGTCTGTACGATTCAATGTATCTGCATCTGCACCGGAGCCCGGCACATCTCGCGCACTGCCGCATTTGAATAATTCATAATTGAATATGACGATATCTTGCATCAAGCGGCGATATTTAGGGCGAAGGATGTTCAATGTCTCCCTTCGTATGTGAATCTGGATTAAAACATCTTTGCACAGCAGTGAATTTCTTTTTATTTTATAAAAACTTCAGTAAAATTTGTTTTTTTTTTTGGCTAGTTGGCGCATGTTGCACCTAGGAAAACGAGCAGCGCCAAAGCGTGCAACTACAGACCAAGAAAGCACAAGACACAAGCGCTTGTGTCTTGTCCTTCTTTCTTCGGTATTTGCATGCTTTTGGCGCTGCTCCTTATCCTAGGTTCTATAGAAACTGCACGTTGAAAATTCTATATACACGAGCAGAAAATCTCACTGACGACACTTTGGAAACAAAATGCCACAACTGTCGTAGTGAAGGTTGCGCAAAACGCAATATCGCCAATAGAGCCGCGTCGAGAAGAAAACAAAAAATTAATATAGTGCAGTCATTTCCAAATCAGAAGACACTGACAGACAAGGACTCCAGTTATAGCGATAATAAGCAAAAACAAAAGAACCAAACCACAAGGAATGGGCTAATCCCAATGCTTTTCTTGTTGCGATCAACTGCGCACAACGTTCATTGTGAAAAGACGTACCTGAGTTGCAGGAAATGCATGAAATAACCGAAATTCTTAATCAAGCGTAGAAAAGAATAAAACGATCCGAGAAAGATACGTTCATTGTTGAAATTTTGCTGTGCCTTTTAATCACGTCGGAAAGCATGAGGAACATGGCTGCCGCGCCTGGACTGGGGCATTGTCCGCTCATAACAAACCAGAAAGTTCAATTCAATTCAGTTCATTTTATTTTACCAGAAGTTTGGAAGGATACCTGGGCTAAAAGCTGTGAAATCACAGCTTGACATGGCCCAGACAACCTCCACAAGACAGTGGCGACATAGTTATTAACAATAGTTAAGATAAACAATCGAAAGATCTAGAGTAGCATATGCTATATAATAACTTTGCGTAGTATTCAAAACACAAACAAGCTTAGTTTCTAAATATTGTCAGAAATAACCCAAGAATACATCATACATACATATTTGAATAAAACTGTAGATTTGTACAATCATAACTGAAATCAAGACAGCAAACAGGTACGAGAAATAATAGGTCAGTGAAGCAAACATACATAAGAAACGCGACTACTTATAGTTTGGAAAAGTCATCTCCTCAGACACCAGAGTCAAACCGAAAGCCAGCCGACACAGCTTGGTGAAACGATTGGCCTGACCACTGTACGGAGCACTTTATGGAGAGCAGTGGTCAGGCGTTACAGAAGCAACCACATCACAGTACATGGAGAACTTTTGTTTGCCATGACAGTATCAGAATCGTCATAACCAGGCCGTTCCCGTGCCCAAAGGGCAGTATAGAAAGAACGGAGTCAATCGCTTCTCACATAGCGCTATTTCTGAGCGCAAGTATGCTACTTAGAAACTTCAGGGAGCAAGCCTTTGCGCCGGCGATGGCGAAGTGTTTGATGACTAACGCATAAATATGCGTAGTCTTGCGCGGAAACAGCGACGCTGATCAATGAGACTGTAAGGCATTTCATATTACAAATTTTGCTCATACCAGAGCAAAGAGTATTGTAGAAACCTGTACGTGCGCGCTGATATCAGACACCAGCGGGAGTTGTCGGAAGCAGGTACTTCGAAGCTACGTATCAGGCGCCGAGGTCTTTTATGGCTAGTTCCGAGCTGCCGTAGAGGGGCGCAGTGGTGGCTGTGCCTGTCCCAAAAACGAAAAAAAGTTCTTGGATGCGAGGAACAGGGCTGGGAGGGGGGGGGGGATTGTGGTTCCAACATGGGTTAGTGGTTTGGATGCTTCCACGTCCAACAGGGGTCGCTAATGGCGAATTGCAACCGCCGACTCGGCGAGTGCCTTTTTACTTCCTGGGCCCAAGGCCATGTATCCACGGGTGATTTAGATAAAATGATGAATTGCATACGCACAACTCGAGAAATTCGCATCATGGCGTATCCTTCTGTCATGCCTGTCACAGTCCGCTGCGTGCCAAGTGGTAAAATTGGCGATTGGGATCTCTGCCGACATGACTACCGATTTGCTGCCACTTCGACGATCCCGTGCGATGCTCCGGATTTTTTATAGTGATTTGTCATTAGTGAGTTTATCTACTTTGATTTAGCTGCTTGCGGCGTGGTGCGCCACGACATATCGAAATTTGCAGCTGAATAAACACGCGTCTAATGAATTCAAAGCTGTGTAGGAACGTACCTTGGAGATGTGTACTGAGGCGTACAGGAGTAATTATCAGCAGTTGAATTTGAGATGTCGCAATTAACCGAATACAAAATACATTTCCAGTAAACTTAGTTCTTGCTTGGCGTGTCGTAGCGCTATTATGTGGCAACCGCTGAAAACCCCCCGTCGCAATATATCACGCTGGCCCAGCAGATGGTGTGCGCGTAGTAACGCACCGGCCGCTTAGCCATTCCCCAAGACGCAAACTGAAATTGCGGCCCGCGCACAGCTTACGCATTTCTGCACGTTAGGAGAATTAAGTGCATCTCATAATTTTACTTTTGAGTCCTTACTCTCACTTATTTTATTTCATCAGTGACACTGGTTTTTTTCATAAAAATTTCCTCCTATACGGCACTCTGTTGCCGGGGCTAATTTTATGTACAGATTTTTGTAGTATTAATATCCTCAAAGATGTGCATTAACTCCCAAATTGTCACTTCCCAAAGGTGAGCTGAACGCGTAATGTGCAAGTCGGCGCTTGAGAGTTAAAATGCCACAACTGTCTTGGTGAACGTCGCAGAGAGCGAAATATCAACGTTAAGGCTGCGCTGAGTCTAGTGTGGAAAATAAATACAAGATAAACATTAAGCAGTTTTCAACCAAACGAAAATGATAGACTAGAACTTCAGCTAAGGGTGTACTCACTGAAAAAAAAGACGCGAAAGCTTGAATATTGCACCATTCATAACGTTTTTCTTGCTGTCGTCAGTCGCGGCCTACGCACTTCTTGAAAATACATAGTCGTATTGCAGGCAATGCATGAAACAGCCGGGAGTCTAAATGAAGTGTCGAAAATATTAGGACGACCTGAGTACAATACATTCTATAGTTGGAATTGTGCCGTGGCTGCAAAATCACGCCGAAAGGTCTGACGAAAGAGGCTGCAGTGTCTGGTATGACTAACCAAGACTTACAAGATTTGCCTATGTGCCGCCTAAAACAAACCACATTTCACTCCTCAGGCACCAAAGCCTAGCCAAAGGGACTTGTTGAAAAGTAGTGCTGGACCACAGTACGAAGCAGTTTATGAAGAGGAATCGCCACTCGGTACAGAAGCAAGCAGGTCACAGTACATAGAGAGCTTCCGTTTGGCATGCCAATACAGTAGTTTTATAAAACAACCCTTTCCAGAAGGTAAATGTAGGGTGGCCGGAAGCGACTGCTTGCCCGATGGCGCTCAGTTTGAGCTCACCAGAACACTCAAAGTGGCATATAAAAGTTATAGCAAAATGTCAAGAAGGAAGCCTTTGCGAGTGCGGTGGTGGTTAAGTGCTTAAGGTCTAACGCATTGATATTTGTAAATTTGTGCCGGTGATGGCGGTGAAAATAATTCATTTATCTATTAATACAGAGAGCTGCTCGGGTAGAAGCCCCTAGTGGGTCTCGCCTCTAACAATACAAGGCGGAGTCCCTCATTCCGGGACCTCGTTGGTCCTGACCGTTGCGCAGGTCCGCCTTATCAGGGCCTCCTGGGCCGATAGTTCCTGGCAACCGTGCAGAGCCGCCTCCCTGTCCTCTCGGGTAGGGGAAGGGGTGATGGGGGGGGAGGGAAGGATTTTGCCTGCATGCCCAAACCATGTGAAAGGTGTCACCTACCTCCCTACAGAATGGGCCGCGGCCGTCAAAAGAACAATCAAACTCCTTGAGAACCGCTGGGCACAGCAGGGTATTTGTAAAGAGCCTAAGGAGAGTTCGTTCGCCAGCTTTACCCAGTCCCTTCATAGGAACCGGATAGCGCTGGTGTTCGGCACGATAGTGCTCAGTAATACCTTTAAAAGAAAGAAGATGGCTGTTAAGGCCGTCCCAAGGAACGCCTGGTGCCCGGTATGTGACTACGCGGGCTGCTTCATGGGCAGCTTCGTTAACTGGCAAGCCTTGGTGGCCGGGGACCCATATGATTGAGCGATGAGTTGGATCGCAGTCGCGAGTACTGCGGTGATGAATTTGGTGAGCCAGTGAACTGATCCAGCCGAACTCAAAGTTAGGACAGGCTCCGCGAGAGTCTGTGAGGATGAATTTAGAGTCGGGATGGGAGGCTGCGAGGGCGACCGCTACCTCCTCCGCATGAGTTCAGCTGGGCGCTCTGAACGAAAGGATGTCCACATGTTTTTCCTCGTGTATGACTGCAGACGTGTACCATTCCCCCCTGGAGTGGTAGGGGCCTGCAATGTCGACGTAGAAGACGTGTTTCGTTTAGTCATAGTGGCGGTGCAGGGCCTCCGTCCGCGCCTGGCGCCGGCCATTAAGGTCCTCCTTGTTCATCTTAGTCGGAAGGGGTCGAACGTAGAGGACGCGTCTCCACAGTTCGGGCACTCGAACCCGTTCCATTGTATGGTGGTCATGCTTGATATGTATACGGTCCAAGAGGCGGCGACCGGACACAGTCTGGGCGAGACGCGTGTATTGGTTAACGAGATGCGCCTCGTGAAGTTGCCGATAGGTGTTAACCACCCCAAACGCGAGTAGTCACGCGTTGGAAGAGGAGATCGGGAGGTCGATGGCTCTCTTGAAAATTGTGCGGAGTACAACCTCCAAGCAATCTTCGATTGCTTACAGCGGCGATCATAGTAGACCATTATGCTACAACTGCGGCCTCCAGTGCTCCCCGTCCAAGTCTGAATTTGTGCATATTCGACATTTTCCGAAATGCGAAATCTCCATTTAGCTTTCTCTCGCCAGCGGGACCATCCGTGAAGTGCAGGAGCTCCGAATACTCGGAGCTCCTGCGCATCGCAAGTCAGAAACAACCCTTGCCAAACTCAGCAAATTCTTTGACCAGGTGGGCCGTATGGTTCGCCGCGTTTCCAACAAGCAAGGGTGTTGCGAAGTAAAAATGCGGGGCAGCTCACCCATGCCTTCGTAACTAATCGAGTACTGCACTCGAATTCTCACCTTCGCTTACGGAAACTTGACGAAGGTTTCTGCTGGAGCTGCAAACAGGGTCGAAGGCACCGTAACGCTTTCCATATTTCAGAGTCCACGCATATCAGAGCATCGAGCACTGAAACTGCTTGTTTGCTTTTCTGCCCGACATCACCGGGGAACACCAGTGGCAGGTACTGCGAAGCTACATGATTAGGCATGGATGTTTTTTATGGCTCGCTCTGAGTTGCCATAGAGGAAAGCCGCAGGTATTGTGCCTGTGCCGGTGACAAAATTCGCTCTGTGCAAAGGGGGATTAAGTTTTAATAGGCATTTTTAGTTTGTATAGTTTGCCCTCGTACAGAGTAGCTAATGTAAAGTTGAAATCGGCTACCCGGTGTACGTCTTCTAAATCCTGAAACTGAAATTGATGATCGCATAAATGATTTGGATTTAAATGATGCATTTTAAATGTCACCTCAAGAAATTCGCTTCCTGGGGCATCCTCCTGCATTGCCGTCAAAATTCGCTGCGTGCCTTGTGGTAAAAGCGCCGACTCTGATTGTTGCCTCCATGCCGGGATCGCTTATTGTGGTTGGTCATTAGTGAACACATTCTGGCGTAACTTAGCAGCTGGCTGCAAAGGTGCACACATCAGGAACCGTATAAGACTCATCTAGAAGATGCTTCCAGGCTAGCAGGCAGATGTTTTTCGTTAAGGTGGTGATATTTCGTTTCCTTCAGCTCAGCCTGCTGAGTGAACAGCAGCCAATATTCACTGATTGTTTTGACAAGAAAGTGTTCTAAAAGTGTGTTCAGGGTATAGTTTGGTTTGGGTTAGGGGGTTTAAGGTCCCAAAGCGACTCAGGCGCTGAGAGACGCCGTAGTGAAGGGCTCCAGAAATTTCACCATCTGGGGTTCTTTAACGTGCACTTACATCGCACAGTACACGGCCTCTAGAATTTCGCCTCCATCGAAATTCGACCGCCGCGGCCGGGATCGAACCCGCGCAGGATATAGAATTCGGTGATTTGCCTATATCTCGGTGACATAAATAGAGAGATGAGGCAACTGCTGTGATGGGAGGGGGGAAGCCTCCTAGTTCCGGTTGTGGTATTTGTCGGACCCTCTAACCGCATTATTTCTGCAACCTTCAAGCAAATATACTGTGTGTTTGCGAAGCAATGCAGCTGGATGAAGATCGAACGGGACTTCCCGCTTGATTACCTCAACACTGAGAAACATGCTGCTTCGAATTCGGTAGGTCGTCCACTTTTTGAATGTCGGTGAAAGATGGTCTGCAGCAACAAGAGGTACTTGTTGTGACGACCGAGCTTGTTGCTCGGAGCGCAGCGCTGGTTGCCCGAGACCGATTTAACGCCGACGCACGGTGTAAGATATATAGGTGAGGACACTGTGCGGGCGACGCACTGGCCGCCAGCGACAAGATGAAGTACCAGCTACCTCATACGAACCGGGCCACTGACCGCAGCGTAAATGTCGATGAACCGGTGAAACTTCGCCGGAAGAAATAAAACACAAATGAACCACCTCGTTGCGATAGCAACAATGCAGATATCGCACGAGTCGTTTACCCCACAAAAGCCGTTCACATGGCATGAACTGCTCCTTGCACTGTCGCAGCTGTCGCCAGCAACATCGTCGTGGCAATTTAAGCATGCTGAGTGCGGCACTTATTCGTGTAGCAGGTTCAAAAAATACGCCAGAACTCATCGCCTTCTTCGCCTTCAACTAAACCAGCGCGAAGCCGCAGCTTCACAAAACTGCAGTCGGCAACGAAGCGGTACAGAAACAGAGGAGCAAAAGTGTTTTCTTCTTTTCATCTGCAACAGGTTTCGGGAAAATGGCGTTAAAAAATCTCGCATTCCCCTTAGAAATGCATTGCCTCTCACCACGACCTGGGCCGCCGAGCGAACAGCCATCTCGAGGCACTTCTAGAAACTAGGGGACATTATCTGAGAGTGGCGCGGGCCGCTGTGCACTCACCTAATATCTTCCACCGTGCCCCGAGGCCAACGACGAGCCCCAGCATCATACAAGCGAATTCTGTTACAGTGAGCACTTTGATTCCTGTAGCGGCCGTGGGCTACCTTTGTCTCAAAGATCTAGGGAGCAAAAATACCAACATGCATTCCTAATCGGCGCATGTACAACGCACAGTCGGAAGTTAAAAGTGTCAGAGTCGGGACCTCGCAGCAATAAGCAAATCAGACGTATCAAAATGCTATAGGAATAATGACCCGAAGAAAGCATTCTGTAGGAAAAGGTAGCCGCGAATGAGAATAGATAAAATCTTGTCTCGTGTGTGACATTGAAAGGCACCTTGAAATACGTGATGGAGTTCAAATCTGTAAAGAAATTTTATTTTGCCTCCGCCTGTAAGAATATCTCGACACAGAAAAGTCGTTCATCCCTAAGTTTCATTTAAGTGTCCATTACGTTGTATTACTATGCTTTTAGTGAACCAACTTCAAACTGTGTACTGTATGTCTAAATATTTAGAGGCCTCCCGACATCGGTTTGATGAAAGAGCAGGCGAGTGTTGGGACAACAACTCCTGAGGAACGGTCCATTGTTCGTTCGCAGAATACGCTTTCGTTTTCAGCGGCACCACATTCGGCGTCCACGTAGAAAGTCCACGGAGAAGAGACGGACCACGACGCTGCATAGTTAAATTGTCCAATGTCACAGTGGCGGGAAGCGTCTGAAACATCCTCGTAAACACTTTTCTCCGGTATTCTTACGCTGACATTACGTGACGTTTTGTGCTCACAGAAGGCGATCGCAAGATATATTTAATCTTCAACGCCGAGAACTGTCATCAAGGAACGAGCTCTGCGTGAAAAAGAACAGGGGTCTCAGGGAGTCTTGTGGCCTAGCCAGGACACTTCGGCCGACAGCACAAACGCATGAGGTCGTTACCTTCACAGGCTTTTCCTCGAGAGATGCAATCGAAGTAGAGTTCCTGTACGCCACACGCAAAGTCTCGGTGATTTCTACGCAGCGATAGTCCCCTCTTGAGCTGCATAGACGGCCGGGACAGTGGCATCGCACGGTTGGTATTTCTGCCGGTATCCGGTTGTGGTCTATGTCGAGAACCCTCATGAACGTGCACGTAGACCTCTTCCCAACGTCATCTGCCTGCGGCTGCGGCACGCATGAAGCGCCTGTTGTTGTCGACGTCGCTCCTCTACAATGTGACACGAGGCCGAATAAAAGAGTGGCGGCATAGCACATCTTCATGACACTCCTCAAAGACGCACAGCCCAGATTGTTGTTATGTGAGTTGTGTTGAGAGTGTCGCACTATAATGCATTCAGTGCAGGGCTTATGCTGCGTGACTTGCACAAGCTTCTTTCCGCTTGCCGCCCACGCCTTAGTCATTGATTGTGAAAGGCGCGAATAGAGTATTTTATGTAGGATGCTGACATTTAGAAATCATGATTTTTCTTTTATCCAGCTGCGTGTGGAATGCAATCTTTAGCAATCACCTCTATGTGGCAGTGGTTTCAATTCTGGAGTAATGCCTTGAAATCTGCTTTCATGTCACCAAAATAAAATCATGCATTCATTCGCTGCTCTCCTACAGCGTTCAAATGTTTTCTGCATTTAATGACAAATTTCTGTGAAGAACTTTGGTTTATGTGCTTTACAGTCCCAAAGAGACTTAGAGTATGAGACACGCTGTTGTGAAGCGCTGCGGAAATTTCGACGACCTGTTACGAGCAAAGACATCGCACAGTTCACGGGTCTGCAGCATTTCGCCTCCATCGAAATGCGACCGCAGCGGCCGGGATCGAACCCGCGTCTTTAGGGTCAGCAGCCGAGTTTCATAACTACTGAACCACGGCTCAGTGACGAAGTGTATTTTTGTGGTGCATAAGAACAAGGAGTACAAAAAGAAAACGGAGCTTGGCTAACTTATGTCCAACATTTTCGAACAAATATTTTGAAAATTGGAATATTGTAAGATACTGCTATGGAAATAATGAAGGCACGGTCCATTCTTCTGATATGCAGCAAAATCTTGCTCTTACAGTGTTTCCATCGATCGCATCAATCGGTTAAGACTGGCACAGAAAAGCAATGGGGAACACTTTTGACGAAAACAAACACTTAAAAAGAAACAATCGAAGACTGCCGTCGGGAGGCCTGCGGATGTATTGATTTTTACAGTGAAATTTTACATTGCATAAAATAGTTGCGTTCATTAAGGGTTTCGTGTTGAAAAAGCTACTGTCAAGAATTGTTGGGTATGAGAATAAATTGACCGATGATATTGATTTGTTTTTCGCTGCTAGCAGCGGTGACCAAGCATGGTCTAAATGGGAGAGTTTTGGGAGGGCTTTGTGTTTCTCAATCCTTCAATAAGGTAAATACCGTTTTAAGTCTATCAGTTAAAACTTAGACGTGAGCCCTCTGCCGGGGTTCTGTAAGCGCAATGACTGGTAGCTATCTTCAAAAAGCAGTGGTAGCTGCTACACTCACCTAAGTAGTCCGCTGATTTCTTTTCGCATCTATAATGACCTTATTGATTATTTGTTTCTAGTTTATTCTCCTATCATAATGACCTGCAATCTCTTATCGTCCTGAAATGGCGAATATAAAAGGCTGAGAACAAAAAAAAAAACTTGAACAGATGCAGCAAACTGTTCCCTATTGTAGAGGTATTGAGCACCTACAGATTTTTTATAGGGTTTTTGCTGTTCACGGGTTGCTAGAAAAAAAAACAAGTTCCTCGCTCTAAGCTGAAGCCTAGTGATTCAGAAATATAATGCCGTGGCCTCTTGCGTGCGTTGCCACGAGACCTCGCCTCCCGTCTTCAAAGTGGAAGTCGCGATTTCATCGTTGGTTCTCCCTTATTCCTGCACGCCCCCATGCAAAGAGACTGTTTGATTCACACCATGTTTCTTCCATCACTAACAAGCGCGAGCTTATTGTGAAATTTTTGAACAAGCGCAATCCCACATAAGTTCTCCCCTACAGCAGACCTCCCTAGTGCCGCCGTAACAGATCACTTCAGACGCCCTGAGCTCTACACCACATGAAAACCATAGCTACAAGAACAGTAATATGTTTCGCTAATGAGAGTTTCACTAGAAATAAGCAACAATGACACAGCCACTCAGGCCATGTACCACACTTGCCCACGTTTGTTTGGTTCCTACAAGTTCACCTTCGCTAGTGAGCCAAACATGACGTCGCTAGAATGTTCACAAACAAATCTGCAGCTCGCTCAGTGTGTGTATTTAGGTGGCTCTATACAAAATAAGGTAAGGGGAGTGCACGGGGTTCGTCGGCTAGTACCAGAGGAGCAAACATCAATGCCTCGTGGCGATGAAAGAGAGTGGAAAGAATCATGGGTGGAGAGGAGATAGAACAGACGCGCGCCGCAACCATCTGCGCCGAAGCGAGGATGATGGCTGCGGCTGAAGTCGTACGCAGCTGTGTTCCGTCTAGCACCATAACGCCGACATGATCGCGTCCATGCAACCTTCGTGCCGCAGTACTGCACTGGTGCCGAATTACGCAAAGATCACAGTCGCAATATGGTCACTAATCCCCGCTCATATTGGTCAGCCCTGACCGACAGACGTATAGACCAATAGGAGGGGAGTTTGTGAGCCTATTGGGACTCTTTAGAGATTGAGATCGCTCCGTAATTCGGTCCCTTGGATACTATGGCGAACTTGCGCTGAAGTTTGCGGTGCCGATTGCAGCGCCATAACACACTGCCTAGCGAGAAGAACAAGCAGTTTTGGGTAGTACTCTTAGTACGTGCCGTGCGCCAGCTATCTGGGCTACGCCGAGAGAAGCTAGGTAATGAATGCTGTCAGCCAACGCGGGTATCTAATCGCGCCGAACGTGTTCTCGTGTTTGCAGCGGCCCAAGCGGCTGACAAAAGCAGTTTTGGGTCATCGAATGGAACCATTCTAGTGCCACCTTGGCAGCGCAGGTTCCCCATAGCAATCGTCGCCTAGATTAACGTCACCGCCGCGATTGTGCACGTACGGGTGGTACCATCGTCAGCACACTTGGACTGACGTCAGCGCCGCGATGTGTTGGGAGCTGTTGCCGAGATAATGTCTCGGTATGTTTGCGGCGGCTGAAGATAGCTGTAGCGAAGCTCGATTTGACTGGTCAGCTTGTCTGTCGCTTGTGTCTGGCTGGAGGAGCAAGTTCGCTCACTTTCGTCACTTTTCACTCGTGGCTGCGGTATCACGCGGGCAGAAAACACGCCGCTGTTTGCTTATCTTGACAAAGCTGCATGGTGTGTGACAGCTAGCGCGCCTTTCGAGGTTGGACTCACAGCTGCCGCTTGAAAGAAATGACAGTTCGGAAAAGCAGAGCAAACGCGGGTTTGTGGTGGTTGCAAAGGTTGGTCAATAAATCTGCAAATCCGATGGAACCGTTGTGCAGGTTCTTCAGTCCTTATATTCTCAGCCCGAATCGGAGAGTTCTCGAAGGTTAGTGTCTGGCTTCTTACGTAGTAAACGCTACACTGGAGATCCAATGCAGGGGCATAGAGCTGTGCGTGTCCTGAGCAAGAAAAACGCGTGGATATGTTTCAAACAAAGGTTTTCACGCCTAGATATAAGCGAAACGTTCTAGTGGCATCTTGTCGGGTAAAAAATGTCTCTTTATGAAGACTTGGTTTGGTTTTCGGATATTTAATGTCCCAAAGTGACTCAGGCTATGGGATAATGCCGTAGTGGCGGGCTGCGGATAATTTTAACACTGTAGTTCTTTAACGCGCACTGACATCGCACAGAACACGGGCGTCTAGCATATAACCTCAATCGAGACGGGACCGCTGCGGCCTGGATCGAAGCAGCATCTTTCGGGTCAGCCGACGAGCACTAACCACAGATCGACTGCAGCCGCTCCGCTTGTTAGGTTAGTCTATTTGTAACTTTAAACGTAGAAGGCAGCGTATAGCGCGCAGTTTTTAGCGATAGCTATATTACGGTAGCAGGTCGAGCCTTCAGCGTCGCGGCGCCACCACCCCGTGGCTGCAACGCCACGTTATCACGTGGTTTTTCAAGTGGTGCGGAGCAGCTGCCGGCGGCGCGGCGCCGTGGTTGATCACCTGGTTCGTCAGGTGGTTGGTCACGTGACCAAGTTCCACTCGGCCAGCTATAGCTATCGCGTCACTTCAGGTTTAAGCGGAGCTAAACCACCGCCAATTTTTTTTCATTCCAGGGAACTACTAGTCCCGTTAGCTAAGATAAATGCCTACGGTGCGTGTATGTCCTCGAGATTGCACAGGATATCTCAGCGATGGCCAGAGAAAAAGTGGAGTCATCAAGCTGTCGTAGGACGCTTGCGGCAAGCCAAGCACCGCCACTTCAGACAATTCTGTACATGACGTTGGTCTATATATGCACGCCACTGGCCGATCTTCATGTGGCGCCATTGATGTGGTGATAATCATACCAAAATTGTCATGCAACCGCTCGTCGTACACCGTTCCGAGTGGTGTCATACATGCATGTCTGTGCGTGTGCTTTGTGCTTAAAATTAGATGGATTGCCTGAAATAAACTAAATTCGCAAACCGCAACCAAACGTCTGTGTCCACATGACATGCTTTCGCATTACCACACGTAAGAAGTCTTCAGCGTCTTAGACGATTGTTTCTTCATCAGAAAACACCGCCATTAAAATGTTAACCCTACCAAAAAATTTATATAGGCTTGAATGGGTCAGCAAACATGATTATGGCACATTTGGTTTAGCTTTATAGGATGGATGTCCGAATGTGGCTCAGGCTATGAGAGATGCCGTAGTAGAGCGGTCCGGATAATTTCAACCACCTGCTGTCCTTAACAAGAGCTCACACCGCACAGTACACGGATCGCTTATATTTTTCCTCCGTCGAAATGCCACCGCAGCGGGCGAGTTCGAACCCGCGATTTTCATACACTGTGTGATGTCAGTGCACGTTAATTAACCACGAATAATCAAAATTATCCGGAGCCCTTCACTAAGGCGTCTCTGAAAGGCTGAGTCCATTTGGGAACTTAATCCTATAATTTTAAACAAATATATGCCATAATCTTATTTGCCAAACTATTCAAACCTATAGACATTTTTCAATAGGGAACTACAGCTTGTCTTTCTAAAAACTAGCGCAAAAAATTATATAGAAAACGCGCATTGCAAAAGTTTATTGGTGTTGTTACCTTTAAGCTTATGGTCAAGTCTCAAGAATTCTGCTGTGAATAAGATCAGGAACCCAATATTTAAGGCATCGAGATGCAATCAGGGCGCCTAGGTACCTTATGTGCACTTATAAGCTGCTACATTTCAATACATTTCATCTAGTTTCCTAAAACCCAGTTTCTTAACTGACAGAATGTCACTTAGCACTGTTCGCTAGTAACTCGGCATTAAAATCTTAGTTTTAATCGCATCAATGTGTCTTTCTTGCTCAGGACACGAGGATATCTTACGCCCCGCCAATGGAACTCCAGTGCAGCGTGCATCAAGCAAGAAGCCAGACGCCAACCTGCGAGGACTCTCCGGTGCGCGCTGTCCGAAAATATAAGAAATGAAGAACCTGCACTACGATGGCACCGGATTTTAAAATTTTTTGTTCAACCTTTGCAACCGCCACAAACCCGCGTTTGTTCTGCTTTTAAAAATCTTCAATTCTTTCAAGCGGCACCTTTGAGTCCAAACTAGTGATGCAAAACTATCGGAAAATTTACGATCGATAGTTGAGATTTTCCACAGCTGCGCATGCTCGAAACCGAGTGACGTCACGCGGAGCGCCGGTGGTTGCTGCTGCCGCAGCCGTCGTAGCCACCGCGCGCTGACGCCGTCGTCTGACCTTTGCCATTGAAGGAGGAGAAGAAGACCCAGAAGTGGTAGCGTGGGAGTTGGCTCAAAAGCAGCGAAGATATGAAAAGTGCAAGGCTAGACTGAAACGCCAGAATCATGAGGAGCACGCCTTGCTAAACGGCGGCAAAATGATCAAAAACCAAACAAAACAAGTGAGCCGACGGCGTTCATAAAGTTCATTGCCGTTGTAAACTTTGCAAACTCCGTTGATTTTCACGAAATGAAAGGCGGAAAACTGGCTCCGTGGGTCAGTGGAGACCTCAATCTCCCTTTTCGCTTTGTATATGCTGCATGGATTAGTTGTGCTAATCCATATTAATTTTTTTCTTGCCCTTCAGCCTGCTTATATCTGAAATGATCTGTCCAGCAGATCAGAATACGCGCTCTGCTGGTACCGACATTGCTGGAGCGCACAAAAACTTCATAGCCACTTCAAAGAGCGGTGCTGTTGACCATTGCCAAGACTTCGGGAATTCAAGTGGGTTGCTCTTCCTTTTCTGTGGCTGCTGAAACTCTATGTACTGGCAAACCATTAACTCTGTATTAGAGGTGGCGGTTTAGGGCTCGTGTTGCTGTCTCTCAAGGAACCGAAAAATTCGGCTTCCTGCCAAGACTTCGGTTGAAACCACCTGCTGTTGAGATGATTTCTCTTGTTAATAGTGAATTGCCCGTATATACTCTTAATGATGTGTTAGTTGATCCAGTTACAAGATAAAAGTACCTCGGAATTCATATTACGTCTGAACTTAGCTGGCATGCGCACACTGAGCACATCATCAACAAAGCTAATCGCATGCTCGGATATCTGAGACGCAACTCTCACGCAGCCGCAACTGACATCAAACTTCTACTCTATATTACACTCGTACGTTAACAACTAGAATATGCTTCATCAATCTGGGACCCTGGTGTTAAGAGTTTGAGCGACCTACTGGAGATGGTACAACACAAATCAGCGCTGTTTATTCCCTCTTACTTTCGGCGTACATCAAGCGTAACCGCTATGAAAACTACCCTGGGCCTAACTTCACTTGCATCACGACGCAAAATTGCACGCCTGTGCCTTTTTCACAAAATATTTCATCATGAGTCTATTCGTTACGAGATACTTCTTCCCCCTTCATATATTTCACGCCGCACAGATCACATACATAAGGTAGGCATTTCTACATGCAAAACTAAAACATTCTCGGATTTTTTTATTCCTCGCACGTCATATGACTTTAACTACCTTCCTTCTTCAGTTGCACAATTCCTAACCCTGTATTGTTTAGCTCTGCTGTTACCGCTTCTATTGAATGATATATTGTGTTGATCACTTATTCTAACTTATCTATGTTGTGATAATTTATTGTTTTCTGCTGTTGTTTTTATTTTCAGTGTTATTATGTATTACCCACTCCCCTCTTTAATACTTTGCCACGAGGGTAAAATAAATAAAATTAAACTCATCTACTAGCTGGGATTTCTGACAATGGGCGGCTTAGTTCACTGACAAAACAAGCACTGTCGCAGACTGCGTTTGCTTTAAGTGAAAAACAATCTCTCCTTTAGTCGTGGGTCCACCAGTGTTGCAAGAGATGTTAATTGTCTTTCTTCACATGTGTCCACTCTTTAATGCAAGGAGGAGATGCATTGGCGAAACACTTATTTACCAACTTCTGTTTTCAGCGCAGGCCCTCTGCGCTCTTCCAGCTCTCGTTCAATAACGCAGACCACAGGAATGATCGAAGAAATTATAGTGCACTCATCTCCAGAGAGCACTTTCGTGACCTACTCAAACGGTTGCGGTATGTCCACGACATCCTCATTAAGCGTTATATCTTCTGCTACATAGGAGCTTGGTGGCAGGGGTAACTTCGAAAACGTTAAAGTAAGAGCTTCTCCGACCTCCATGATCCTTTTAAGCGTGTCAAAGACACTGTTCCACAGTGTTGGTGTCTCCTGTTTAAGCGTTAGCGGCGGAACCTTACCAGAACGCTCATGCTCTTCTCGGAGGTTGGCAGTAGAAGTGTAGCGGGACCTTACGTAGCACACTATGTCCTTGCACTTTTGTAGCACGGCTGGTAATTCTTCACTGCTTTTTTAGCAAATCCTGGACAGTGAGGCTCAGCGTATGAGCAAACAAGCATGGTAAGGGCTTGATACGTAACAGACGAGCTGCAAGAATCAATCATCCTTTTATCGTTGTATTGACAAGAGCAATGATTGCGTTGCGGAGACACCAACCTTCAACCTCATCAGCAATGGCGTCAGCGACGTTTTGTGCAGTGTGCGCTCCCTGGAAAACTGCAGTGGAGAGCACTGCAGACCACATAGTGGTACCTTGCAGAAGATGGCACGTGACTGCCATGTAGCTGTCAGCCGTGCATTATGTCCACATGTCTGCTGCTACGGCACAATGGCTTCTTGACGTCAGCGTAACGCGCAATTTCTCCTTCGCGTTCTCCTATAAGTTCGGCCAAATAACACCAGGAAGCTGCGTCCCGCCTGGCAGCTCGTTTCTTGGATCTTGTTCGTTGCAGAAATCTTGAAATCATTTGTCAGTGACGATTGAAAATGGCGGCAGGTATCTTGCTAACACTAAGGCTAGTTGCTTGTCAAGCTTCTTTTTCCTTTCGGTCTGGTTCCCATATTTCGGTCCTTTATCAAAAATAAAGAACTGCAGCCTGCTGCGTGTGCAAGTCTAGTGCATTTTTCTTCTATACGCCGAGCTCTATACAACTTAACCAATTTTAAATATAAGTGTCGGGGTTGTGAGAGAAGGCAAGAGTTAAAATAAAATAATAATAATAATAATTGGTTTTTTTGGGGGGAAGGAAATGGCGCAGTATCTGTCTCATATATCTTTGGACACCTGAACCGCGCCGTAAGGGAAGGGATATAGGAGGGAGTGAAAGAAGAAAGGAAGATTAGGTGCCGTAGTGGAGGGCTCCGGAATAATTTCGACCACCTGGGGATCTTTAACGTGCACTGACATCGCACAACACACGGGCGCCTTAGCGGTTTTCCTCCACAAAAACGCAGCCGCCGCGGTCGGGTTCGAACCCGGGAACTCCGGATCAGTAGTCGAGCGCCCTAACCACTGAGCCACCGCGGCGGGGCAAAATAAAATCACTACAACTTTAAATTGAGACGCAAAAGCGAGACAAGTCAGTCGAAATTGTAGCGGGGAAAATTCGGAAGTATTTTTTTAGATAGCGCTATCTATATTACTATCGATAGTAATATCGATACTATTATCGATACCACTATCGATAGATTTGCATCACTAGAACATCGAAAGGCGCGAGCTATCGCACGCCATGCAGCTTTGTCGAGATAAGCAAAGAGCGACGCGTTTTCTGAGCCCGCGTGAGACCGCAGCCACAAGTGAAACGTGACTAAAGTGAGCGCACTTGCCCCGCCAGTCAGACACAAGAGAAAGACGAGCTGACCAGTCAAATCGAGCTGCGCTACAGCTATCTTCAGCCGCAGCAAACATACCGAGACATTATCTCGGCAACAACTACCAACACTTTGCGGAGCTGGCGTCAGTCCAAGCAGGTTCGGGCCACGCTGCGGATCGCTCGTGTCAAGCGTGCTGACGGCTGTACTTTCCGAAGGAAAGAAACTGGTGATAAGCAGTTTTGTCTCCCGTGCTCGCTATTGGACAGCGATGAAGGCTTGCACGTCCGGGGGGGAGGATACTGTTCACGAGGTATAATTTCATTGCAGAGGGGAAGCAGATCTTTACAAACAGAGCAGTTTCTTAAACTGCGAGTGATTGTGGAACTCAAATACAACAAATCTTTTAGCATTAAAAATAGAACCTCTCACTTACATTGCTCCGATTCTTTTGGGGTATCGGAATGGTTCACATTACCCACGTGAATCGGCCATTTGGTGGACTTTTCGTATCTTCATAAGCCATAATAAAGGTAATTTTTACTCCTACTACCATTCCAGCATACTCATGTAGGGTGCTTATATAAAAAAACAATTTTTTTTCATGTGGCTACTTTGTGATTAGACTGTTGAAACCAAAAAATACAGGTTGTTCCCGGTCAATGAAATAAACATCGACCCATCATTACTGCGTATGTTAATAGTTTAAGCTGCTTGATAATATTTTTATTGTGCACCTGAAACGAAACTTTCTATGTATCTTAACAATAATGCAAAATGTTTGTTAGTCTTAGGTTCTCCTCTGTGATTTATCTACTTTTATGAGCTCACTTTGGTGAATTGAGAATGCACTGATGATTTTATCAGTGTCGATATTCTTCCATGTATCTGTATCGCCATTTGTTTGTCAATCAACGAAGTTGCCGTGACTAGCCATACATTCCTCCCTACAGGCTTTAGAGGCCTGCTTTTTATGTGTTTTTTTGCAAGATAGCTATAAATATATTTATCGCTATAATTATTTTGCTCATCAAAAGTTCAATCTTCCGGCAATCGTTTGATATTCCTTTATCTTCAGCTGTTTTGGAACTTTATACTTAGGCGGAATAGAGCTGTGTGTGGTCCTGTCGGAAAGTTCATCTTGAACGCTATTTATGGAAGTCTTTTGCTTCGGTTAAGTCTTGCAAGGATAAAAGGTTTCCAAGACACACAGGGCTTGGTCATATTGAGGTCTCTTATGCGTTAAAGAATTTTTTTTAAATTAAGAGGTGTTGGCACCATTTGATATTCGCATCGCCTTGCGAAGTCACTGCAGTTTCACTTTTCTTAAAACATTAAAAGAAAATTTTAAAATTCATCTCAAGCTTACGGCAATAAATCAACGCGACGCCCACTGCAGCTTCGCAGACACTTCAGGCGAAGCAGAATCTCTTTCAAATGTCACAATCACAGCTTAAGAATTGCCGAAGTCTAGAAACACAATAATAACATCCGAGAAAAGAAAACACTATAAATTTTGACTTAAAAAAACGCAATATATGTCGAGATTACGAAAAGCAAAATTTTGAAAAACTCACCTTTTCATGAATAGCTTTTTCTTCAAGAGAAGCGATCACTGTTCTAAAACAGAAACCAATGCAGAAAAGTGTGAGCGGTATGCCGCACGAAACTTAGTACTACCTAGTCTACGTCGAAAGAAACGTAATGATGAAACTGACACAGCTGCTGTAGCACAGCTTTGAACAACGCATTGGTGAAGTGTTCCGCTGATTATGGAGAATGCGGGAAAATTTTACTTTGGTTTAGACGTATCGAGGGGAAGGAGTCAGCTCGACTACTCCACCATTATGGAAACATTCTTTTATGCAGGAAAAGTGTTTTATTTTTTAATTCAAGTTATCTTTAATACTGTGGTTGCATCTTTAATAGGATATTTTTACTGGACCTCTGACTTGTTTTGTAAAATCAAGGAGCAAAAAAGTTGAAAATTGGTTTTGGCAGAAAGGAAATGGCAAAGTATCTGTCTGCCATATAGGCGGACAACTGAAGCGCGCAGTAAGGGTAGGGATAAAGGAGAGAGTGAAAGAAGAAAGGAGGAAAGAGGTGCAGCAGCGGAAGGCTCAGGAATAATTTCAACCACCTGGGGGTCTTTAACATGCACTGACATCGTACAGCCCACGGCCGCCTTAGCGTTTCGCCTCCATCGAAACGCAGCCGCCGCTGTCGGGATCAAGCTTGTTTTTAAGCATCGGCATGCAAAGACATACGCCCATACGTATAAAAAGGAACGGCCGTGCAAGGGAACGATTGATCAAAAAGAATATCGGTGTGTCTCATCCTCCAGTAATATCGTTCTGCCGAGCAGCCAGCAGTAGTCAGACAACAACGCCCACACTGCACACCTGCGCAAGTCTGGCGAACGGCTGTACGGTTTTGGATATAACAGGCGTCCGTAGCTGCGGAAAGACACATGCAGCGCATGATAGATAAGGGGCTGGCAGAGAATTTTTACTCACACAAAGTGAACAGGTGACCGGAAACGCTCAGGGTGATTGCCAACGTTTTGACAAGGGGTCTTGTCTGTGTTCACGTGCATGTGCAGAGCACGTCACGTTCAGGCCATAAATGGAGGTTTGCGCGTTTACGTATATATATATATATATATATATATATATATATATATATATATATATATATATATATATATATATATATATATATATATATATATATATATATATATATATATATATATATATATATATATTGCCACGCTGCTGACTTTCTGCCGGCGCCACCTGGTGGTCGAACTGTGTTCCCGAGCGCGTGGCCGAACGTCTTCTTTGTCCAGAACGAGCGCGGCGGTGTTGGCAAACCTCGCCCGAGTGAACAGTTTGGTTCTCTGTATTTTTCGCCGGTGACATTTTTGGTGGAGCCGTGCTGGGTATCATCCCATGTACGCTGACCGGGACGATAGCCCTGACGCTTCTCCCCGACGAGCAGACGCCACACCTGTCCACAAAGCTAGCCGTCGCCTGCGAGGCCTGCAACCCGAATTTGAGCCACTCACGATTCCTGCTCGGGCCATGACTTCCGCCACTGGCAGCCAGACAGGTCAGTCCTTCGGCAGTGCCCCGCCGTTCGTCTTTCTTGCACCTCGGTCGCCACCATCCTTCCACGGCGACCGGTTCGAGGATGTAGAAGATTGGTTGGCCGGTTTTGACCGTGTGGCCGCGTTCAACCAATGGGACGACGAGCGAAAGCTGCTGAACGTGTACTTCGCACTGCAAGACTCGGCGAAAACGTGGTTCGAGAACCACGAGGCGTCCTTCTCTAACTGGGCAGCTTTTCGCCGCGAGGTGCTCGCCACGTTCAGTTCGAGCGAGCGAAAGGAGAATGCCGAGCTTGCCCTTCGCTCCAGGTCACAGCAGTCCAACGAGAGCGTGGCCATGTTTATTGAGGACATGACCCGCCTCTTCAATCGGGCCGACCCAGCCATGCCCGAAGCTACAAAGGTGAGGCACCTTATGCGTGGGGTAAAGGAGCAGCTGTTCGCTGGCCTCATGCGCGACCCTCCGAGAACTGTCGCCGCCTTTGCCAAGGAAGCGACGACCATAGAACGTTCCTTGCAGGAACGGAGTGCCCAATACGGCCGTCAGGCAAATGTAGCGGCCGCTCAGTACTGCACGTCCTTGCCAGGCCCCGGGGATGAGGCGCTGCGAGCGCTTGTGCGGAGCATTGTCCGCGAAGAACTGCGACACCTCCACTTGAGTGCTCCGTCAGAAAGCGTACCTTCGACAGGCGATGTTCTCCGTGACGAAATCCGGCGAGCGGTGCAGCCACCCCCAGCACCCCTTTCGGAGCCGCACGTAATGTCCTACAGCGATGCCCTGCGCCGACCTGCCCCGGCGCCGCAAGCGTTTCGCCCCGTTGCCGAACCACCACCACCCCATCGTTACGTGCGTCCCATCGAGCAGCAGCAGGACCCGTGCCCTCCATTCCGCAAAGCGTACGTGTGGCGAACGTCCAACGATCGTCCGCTCTGCTACCACTGCGGGGAGCCCGGCCATGTTCTGCGGAATTGCCCGTACCGGCGGATGGGTCTGAGAGGATTCCCACCGGACGCGCCTCGACCGCGCTATGGTGAAAGACCGCGGGACATAGAGGAATACCTGAACTCTCAAGTGCGGCCCCCGACCTCACAGCGGCGACAGTCGCGATCGCCATCCCCGAGGCGCTTTGCTACGCCCAGTCGGCCCTCAACCTCCGGTCAGTTCGGAGGCACGTCCCCTCGGCGGGAAAACTGAAGACGGCGTCCTCCGGGGGTAGGGCCGCCGCCGCTGCACGAAGTCAACAGCCTCCACCCGACGATTGGACACGACGGCCCGAGCGTCAACGACCCGATCCGACGACCCCACCGACGTGCTGCGAACGATTAGTTTCCGCTGAAATTTTAGTAACCGTCGACAGTTATGAACTGACCGCACTCGTCGATACCGGCGCTGATTTTTCTGTGATGAGCAGGGAGCTAGCCATGACACTCCGTAAGGTTCTGACGCCTTGGTGTGGACCCGTGATCCGCACTGCCGGTGGCCATGTCGTGACACCAATCGGCGTTTGCACTTGCCGCATCCAAATCCGTGGTCTTACTTTCATCGGCTCCTTTGCCGTGTTAGCTGACTGTTCAAAGGACCTCATACTGGGCATGGATTTCCTTCACGAGTATGGTGCGATCATAAACCTTCAGGAACTCATGGTATCTTTTTCCGCCCAGCGAGCCGTTAACACAACCACCGAGCCCTGTACAGTAATGTTGCGCATATGTGACGACCACATAACAATCCCTCCGCGAGCCAGCAAGTTCGTCACAGTCGAGTGTACTGACAGCACCGGCGCTCTTGGCATTGCTGAAGCGAACATGTCCCTGCTACTCGCTCGGCAAGTTTGTGTCGCCCGAGGCCTAGTAGACCTTGCCAATGGTCGTACCGAAATCTTAGTCACGAACTTTACTCGTGAACCGCAACATTTGACGAAGTCAGAAGTCGTCGCTTATTTTGACGAGCTTGGAGAGTGTACGAGGCAGTGCTCTTTATCCACCACGTCAGACCTCGCCGACGCGACGGCTACAGCCATTCCGACTGACGTGAACCCGCACCTCTCGGCCAGTCAGAAAAACTGCGTGCAAAGTCTAATCTATTCCTTCCGCGACTGTTTTGCGGAAACTTCCAAGGTCCGACAGACGCCGCTTACCAAGCATCGAATTGTCGTTGCTGACGACCAAAGACCAATTTGCCAGCGTCCTTATCGCGTGTCTTCCAAAGAACGCGATGCCATCCGCCGCCAAGTTACACAGATGCTCCAGGACGACGTCATCCAACCTTCCACGAGCCCCTGGGCATCGCCTGTTGTTCTCGTCACGAAGAAAGATGGCACCCTCAGGTTCTGCGTCGATTACAGGCGCCTGAATACCGTCACGAAAAAAGATGTGTACCCTCTGCCCCGCATTGATGATTCCCTAGACCGCCTGCGCCATGCCACCTTCTTTTCATCCATCGACCTCCGCAGTGGGTATTGGCAAATAGAGGTCGACGAACGCGACCGAGAGAAGACCGCCTTTATTACGCCAGACGGTTTATACGAGTTTAAGGTACTCCCTTTTGGCTTGTGCTCGGCCCCTGCCACGTTCCAACGAATGATGGACACCGTGCTGTCCGGTCTGAAGTGGCAGACATGCCTCGTATATCTTGACGATGTCGTGATCTTCTCTGACACGTTTGATGAGCACCTGAAACGCTTGCGGGCTGTTTTCGAGGCCATACGTTCCGCTGGTCTCTCTCTCAAGCCAGAGAAATGTCACTTCGCATTTCAAGAGCTGAAGTTTCTTGGTCACATTGTCAGCGCACGAGGTGTTAGTCCAGATCCCGAAAAGACGGCCGCCGTAGCTGCCTTCCCTAAGCCAACAGACAAACGGAGCCTGCGTCGTTTCTTGGGCCTCTGCGCGTACTATCGCCGGTTTGTTCCCAATTTCTCCCGGCTTGCAGAGCCTTTGACCCGCCTGACGAAGGATTCTGAATCCTTCATCTGGGGCCAAGACCAGGACAGCGCCTTCACAGAACTCAAGTCCCGTCTGCAGTGTACGCCTGTGCTTGGCCACTTCGACGAAGAGGCCGACACTGAACTGCACACTGATGCTAGTAACGTTGGCCTCGGCGCGGTCCTTGTTCAGCGGCAGGATGGTCTAGAACGCGTGATTGCTTACGCCAGTCGCACTTTGTCCCGTTCAGAAGTCAATTATTCCACAACGGAAAAGGAATGTCTAGCTGTGCTGTGGGCCGTTACGAAATTTCGTCCGTACTTGTATGGCCGCCCGTTTCGGGTCGTGAGCGACCACCATTCACTCTGTTGGTTGGCGAACCTGAAGGATCCCTCGGGGCGGCTTGCTCGATGGAGTCTTCGGTTACAAGAATTTGATGTCACCATCGTGCACAAGTCTGGCCAGAAACACAGCGATGCTGACTGTCTATCCCGCGCCCCAATCCTGTGCCCCACTGACGAGTCCGACGACGATTCCGCTTTTCTTGGTGCTCTCACCACGTCCACCCTTGCCCAACAACAAAGGGCCGATTCTGACCTGCTGCCCCTCATAGAATACCTTGAAGGAATCGCCCCATCTCCACCTCGGCTCTTCAAGCGCGGACTGTCATCGTTTTGCTTGCGCGATGGGGTACTCTACAAAAAGAACTACGGCCCAACGGACACTGTCTATCTGCTTGCAGTGCCAGCTGCGCTTCGCGACGAAGTTCTGCGCGCGTGCCACGACGACCTTTCTTCGGGCCATCTCGGGTTTTCCCGCACGTTGGCGCGCATACGCACCAAGTACTACTGGCCCAAGCTTGCTGCGGTTGTCCGCCGTTACGTCCGAACCTGCCGGGAATGTCAGCGCCGGAAGACGCCACCGACTAAACCAGCCGGGCTCCTGCAGCCTATCGATCCCCCGCGCCTCCCATTTCAACAGGTCGGCATGGACTTACTCGGTCCGTTTCCGGAGTCTTCCATGGGTAACCGGTACATTGCGGTTGCCACTGACTATCTCAGCCGCTACTGTGAGACCAAGGCTCTTCCCCGTGGTACCGCCGCCGAAGTCGCAAGTTTTTTCATTCATAACATTGTGCTTCGTCACGGAGCTCCAACGGTCGTATTAACTGACAGGGGAACCCCGTTTACGTCGGCACTTACGAACGAGGTACTTCGACTCAGTGGCACCAGTCATCGAAAGACAACGGCTTACCATCCGCAAACCAACGGACTGACTGAGCGGCTTAACAAGACAATTGCCGATATGCTCTCTATGTATGTCGACGATGACCACGCGAACTGGGACCGGATACTTCCTTACATAACGTTCGCGTACAACACTGCGCTTCACGAAACGACGCGCTTCACTCCTTTCCATTTGGTGCACGGTCGCGAAGCCTTGACCATGCTGGACGCCATGCTTCTTCCGGATCCTACTCCCTCTTCTGTCGTGGATGCCGACCAATTTGTCCGTGACGCCGAAGTTGCTCGCCAAGTTGCTCGACAGCGAATCCGGTGCCAACAACAACGCGACGCCGAGCGTTACAACCTCCGCCGCAGGGAGGTGATTTACACACCCGGTGACCAAGTCTGGGTGTGGAGCCCAATCCGTTTGCGAGGGCGCTCCGAGAAGCTTCTTCGCCGTTACTTTGGTCCGTACCAGGTGTTACGCCGCCTCAGCGCGGTGACCTACGAGGTGCTCCCTCAAGGAACTGCCCGGTCCTCTCGACACCCGACGTCAGAGGTCGTCCACGTGGCGCGAATGAAGCCGTTTTATTCCCGTTAGCCCCGGACCGAACCCCGCCATTACCTTTCGCCTTATTTTTTTTTCTTCCCCTCGCGTGCGGCATCGAGTCGATGCCTCTTAGATGGGAGGGGCAATGCCACGCTGCTGACTTTCTGCCGGCGCCACCTGGTGGTCGAACTGTGTTCCCGAGCGCGTGGCCGAACGTCTTCTTTGTCCAGAACGAGCGCGGCGGTGTTGGCAAACCTCGCCCGAGTGAACAGTTTGGTTCTCTGTATTTTTCGCCGGTGACAATATATATATCACTGGTATTTTTTTATAATTTGTTACGTGTAGTAATGGCACTATGCCAAATTTGTCTTACTACATCGAGTGAGTCCAGAAAAAGCCGTTAGCAACCTTTTTGAGTGTTGTGTTGGGTTTTATGGCACATAGGCAGCTAAGGCCATCATGCGCCAAGCACAAGGTCACCTTTTTGAATAAACGGCGTTTCCGAGACAGCTGGCGCATTCTGGAAACATTTGCTCACTGCGTGTTCGCGCAGCTCAGGCAAATTATTTTCAAGAAATAATAATTGGTTTTGGGGGCAAGGGAAATGGCGCAGTATCTGTCTCATATATCGTTGGACGCTTGAACCGCGCCGTAAGGGAAGGGAGAAAGAAGCGAGTGAAAGAAGAAAGGAAGAGATAGGTGCTGTAGTGGAGGTCTCCGGAATAATTTCGACCACCTGGGAATCTTTAACGTGCACTGACATCGCACAGCACACGAGCGCCTTAGTGTTTTGCCTCCATAAAACGCAGCCGCCGTGGTCGGGTTCGAACCCGGGAACTCCGGATTAGTAGCCGAGCGCCCTAACCACTGAGCCACCCCGGCAGGGCAGGAAATACGCATCGTTATTGCTCACACCCCCTGTATGAAGGGCAGAGTTGCATGTTATAAATGAGGCATTGTTCCTTTTAATTCTGGGCTAGAACGGCTAGAAAATATTGCGCAAGGTGAAATGTATTCCGTGAAGTTAATATAAAACTAAAATGAAATTCAGCAACTAGATTGCTGTGGGCGCTCTGGAAGATGCTGAGGCACTCAGGCGTGAATTCAAACCGTCGCGAAACGCTACGTCGTGAGCAGCTTGGAACACGGCGAAAGAAAAAAGTGCGTGTATACCTCTTGTCTACTGAAAAAAGGCACGACACTAGAATGTTTAAAGAATCCTCGGTACAACATGAAGCAGCAGTTTTCACAGGGCACATGGGCACTACTGGCATGGCGGACAGATCGAATCAGAAGCTAGTGAGCAGCCGTGCGCTGCACAGAGCCCGTAGAAGACCTAACCGAGAGATACCGGAGATTTTATTTGACAAAAACGAAGAAACCTGGACCTCGACGCCAGCAGCGCACCTTGTTAGGAGTGTGACTTCCATAGGAGCAGATGCGGGCACCGATGCCTTGTGTTAGCAGAGGACGTTGACGGGCATTTCCACTTCCTGGGATAAAGAAAACAGGACCTGTTGTCTTCTATCTCTGTTCTCTTGCTATTTTTTTGGTGATAAATTTTTTTCTTTTTTCTGGTTGCAGAACAGGCCGGTGATAAAACATAACCCGACGTTGTCTAAAAGCGCAAGAAAGACAGTTTTCTAATCTCCGCACTAGTGTTCAATTCTTTTCTCCGCGCCTTTCATCCCGGCCTTTATTTACGGCCCTTGAAAGCACCGATGAGCCCTAAAGGAAACCGTTATATCTATCTTGACTTTCCTTTTCTCTTACAAGACAATTATATCGAACTACGTACTGATGTTCTCCCGTATACAATTCACGCATCTCAAACACACTATCTGTGGAACGGTGCCGTCTTCCCTTTTGCCTCTACCTATGTCAGTGTCGCCGAACGCAAGCCATTCCACTTAGAGCTATTTATTTTTTTTGGCATGGAAGATCACTCACGCGGCTTCCCGCTTATGAGGAGACAGGCTGTCTAGTCTTTAAACAGCGTGCTACATGTCTAAGTGCCAGGCGTTTAGTTTGTAAGAAGTTGTTGTTTCTTGTAGCAGTATCGTTGCCAGGGCATTCATTTTCCTCCCAAATCTTTGCGCGCCATCCGCTGTTCTAATATTGCCGCAATATGCCTCCACAGCGGCATTCAAACTATGCAGAGAGCATGCAGCCTACATCCTAAAATAACTGAACGTAAGTATTGCGTAATCAGTCCACACTTGAGATTACGTATGACGTGGCTATTTGCATAGACGATGCTTTTAAGTACCTGAAGAAGATGGGGGCTGCCTGTAAAATGTGAGGCACGGAAGAAAAATTGAGATTCGTAACGGACAAGATAAGCTTAGTGTGGTAAGGGATGTCTAGCTAAGTTTACTGCAAATACTTTCTCAGCAAAGAAGGTCCCCTGTAAAAGGTAAAGGAAGTGCTGTAGCACGTCTAGTGTTATTAAAAAGAGATGAACGGGAAGAGAGGCTTCCAGGAAATGCTATTAGCTCAAGCAACCACTCAACTGTCTACCGGCGTGTGCGCTGGTAACCTTGTTATTCCTCAGAGGATGCCGAGCATGCAGGTTTTATAAGGGTAGACGTGAGGGCTAGTTGGTGGGTCATACTTCTTTTAAACAGCGCAAAAGACGCGGACGCAGAGCTGTGTGTGTCTTGTGTGTCGCTTCTGCGTCCGCGTGTTTTGCGCTGCTTAAAAGAGGTTTTATAAGCCTCCTGGAAGAGCACAGGAAACTGCATGTTGATAAAGCAAAAGTGAACTTCATAAGACGAATGCTTTAAACTTGAGCCACCGCACTTTTTCTTGATGAGGTGTGGTTAAAGGGATAGTATGAGCGTTTTAATGCTGCAAGCGGCTCAGAGATACTCAAGTGCTGGCCTCCCGCATGATGGAGCTGCTAGTTTAAAAGCGAAACACAGAGCTCGTATAACTCAGCTATAGCACAAGTGTCGTCGTATGCTGGCCCATGCAGCCAAGTTAGTCCTTGTTCGCGGACTAAGCTGTTAAAGTTGACCGCCTGAGGAAGATAAAAAGCAGGAGAACAAAGTCGGTCGTTTTTCGTTGTTTCTATATTAGCGACAATATGAATATGTTAAATAGGAGCTTAATCAAATAAAACATTCTCTTAGAAGAAAGTTTTCGATGGACACGTGTCGTCTCAGCACTTAACTTTTGTTTCGGCGCAATTGTGCTCAATTGTGCAGGATGTATTGCCCATCTGAACAGCCAATTCTATACTCACTCGTGGAACATAAGTATGCCAGATTAATGTATACGTATATTGCCCTGTTAGACAAAAGCACTGCGCTTCTTGAATGAGTGGCTACCGTAAGCCAGGCCGTGTACGGTCGTCGGAGGTGGCACAATCGGCGAAAGTGGCGCGTGAATGACTACAAGATATACTTCCAATTATTATCGTGCTTTGATTGGAGTCAATACATCTTGTTTTCAGTTCTACCGGCAAGAAATCAACGTATGATTTCTGATAGAAAAATTTCACGCAAGCTCAAATCAGGTCAGCTGACGGGGGTCATGGATGCATATAGGCTCTATTGATAAAAAAAAAAACGTGTCCTTCATTCTTAAGAGCCTGCCCAAGTAAGTCGCCATCTAAAACAGAGCTGCTAGCCTATCCTTTAAGCAATGAAAACGAAAACGTAAGAGGTATTCTGCTTGTCGTATCATAAAAGAAGTGGCGAAAACATCCCACTCAGTAGGCATGAAACGGGATATTTATCCTGGGAGATGGGTCAGCTGAGAGAGGGTTTGTTGCTGATTGTTGATGTGATGAGGGCAGAAGCAGTAGAAGAGCGGCGAGTTGATTCCTTTGTTTTTCTTCGAGAAATCTCAGACCAGTGACAACTTCTTCATCGCAGCTGCCCTTCAGAATACAAAGCAGGGGAAGCGTAGTCAGCCACTACCATTTGGTACGTTAAATCATTATTTCGTCCTCGAAATCCCCCAGTATGATTTGCTCAAACAGCGGTCAGCGCTAATTAATGACTGGTGCAAGCAAAAGCAGTGGCCTCTTCGGCCTTTGTAAAAGCTCCTGCGCGATGTCACTGCTTGCGTGCACCGATATCGTACTTGAGTAAAACGAGCTTTTGGGCTACCGATGCCGATGTCGCGTTTTGCTGCGTATTAGCCGACAGTGTGTAGAAGCTGCTGCTGGCACGCTGCATATTTCGAAATGGAATCACACAGCAAGTTTCTAAACCCGTTAGAGAAAGCAACAATTCTATTCCCCGTTTTTGAAATTCGTCGTCTTTGTCACGCGTCTTCGCTCAAAACAGCTCTTTTCTCCGATGTCCAATTAGAATGTTAACCGGGCCATTAAATTTTTACCTGATTCCGGTTATTCATTTTATTGGGACACTGTCGTTGGTCACACCACCAAGTTACGAAGGCCTTTGGAGAAGACGCTATGGTGGTCGCGGCAGAAGTGCTCCCATGTTGGCATTACAAGGAGTTCTAGATTCTGTTGCGGTGCTGCGAATGATTAATGAGGCGCTTCTGTTGTTGCACTACTTAGACAGTTTCCTTTCGGGTCACTCCGTTCTTAAAAGAGCATCAAGGATCATTTCTTCTGAACTGTGCCTTATTAAGCAAATGTTTGTTTCGCGTCTTGTGAATCTTCACGGCCTTCTTTCCTTTTTTTTCTACATTGTAATCATTACGAGGCTACAGAGCGTTCTTAGTTGCCGGCTAAAGTTAAAAAAAAAACGAATTTAGTTCTAAACAGCCTGTACATCAAAATTAAAGTAAGAAATTTTTTCTGCGATTTTGTGGGAGTGCGTTGAGAGGAGATTGACCCATTTCATTATGCAACAAATGCGCTAAAAGAGCGAGAGCGTCAGTTCTGAATCTCATCTTCTCTGTTACAAGAGTTCCTATGAGGAAAGCTGGAGTCGCTTTTACGTGGCCTATTTAAATTTATCAAGCGGGGGTGGTCGTTCAGCGCCGACTCGATCAAGGCAGCGCCCTTAATTGCGTCCATTATGGTCGGCTGAGTTTACTTACAATAGCGGAGTGGCGCGGCTTTCGCCACGTTTTGTCATCATTCCGCGAAAATTCCATAAATCTGAGAAAATCTGAACGAAGTCTCTACGCATAGTGGGAAATGATTTGCTTTAGCACTGCCTTTAACATTTGTATTTTCGCCTTTGTTAACGCTTATTCTCATGAGGGCCTTCTGGCAGTCTTAGTGCGTTCAGTGAGAAAGTAGAGCCTGCGAAACACCACAGATTCTATTTGCGTTGAATGAAGCGAAGAAAAATCAAAAAGCGTGAAAACAGATGGCTGATGTACACTGATGATTCATTTCGTGGTCATGTTGTTAGCAAGCATCCAGACGCACCGAAGAAGTTCAACCACGTGGTGCACTCCTTGAGTCCTTAAAGAAGGCTCTGAAAGCCTGCGATAACTGTTTTTCGAAAATTTTGAAGCCGTACATTACACTTCTGTTTGTCTTATAAATGTTTGCGAATTCGGTTAAACCATCGCCGTGTTCTTGGGAATGCTATATTAAAAACAGCGTACATTTTATGCACAACACCGTGCAGTAAACGATGCGTAGCCGTAGCTTTCTTTTATTGCAAAGAGATGGCAACAAAACACATATCAGCAAGAATAAGTGGTTTAATTAGGAGTCTTCTTAACCAGGCTTTGGTGCCTTGCGAAAACGGGATCCGTCAGCAGCAGCCTGATTGCAATCCACACAGAACAACGGATCAGGACGTTGATTCGAGATTGTGCAGCTGGTCTCGCCAGGAATGAAGGCGGTTTGCCTACGGGCACCCGTATGTTGCGAAATTTAACGATGCTCATCCAGCACCTCCGAATCACACTCGAGACGGCCACACCGACCTGAAATCATTGACGGGCGGCATAGGTATTAAGTACTCTTTTGTATAATATGTGCGCAAGAACGGTGAGACAGCATCCAGCGGCATTATCCCGTTCTTCCAACGTTATAGACCCACTGATTCAAGGGTATACGTTGGGCGCAGCTGTAAAAAAGCCGCAGCTGTAAAGGGATAGACACACAAATACAGACAGGCAAACATACAGTCAAAAAGACAAAAAGAATGACAGGCAGACAGATGAATGGACGGACGGACGGGCAGGTGGGCATTCAGGCAGGCATTCAGGGGGGCAGGCAGGCAGGCAGGCAGGCAGGCAGGCAGGCAGGCAGGCAGGCAGGCAGGCAGGCAGGCAGGCAGGCAGGCGGGCGGGCAGGCGGGCAGGCGGGCAGGCGGGCGGGCTGGCGGGCTGGCGGGCAGGCGGGCGGGCAGGCGGGCAGGCGGTCAGGCAGGCAGGCAGGCAGGCAGGCAGGCAGGCAGGCAGGCAGGCAGGCAGGCAGGCAGGCAGGCAGGCAGGCAGGCAGGCAGGCAGGGAGACAGACCGAGAGAAAGACGGACGGTGCCCCTTTGAAATCTGGTTGGTAACTGTTGCGGTTAAAAATAGGCAACTGCTTGTAAAACCATTGCAGCGAAGACATGCGGCAACGATTCCTGTTACCGCAGTAACTGTGGTCGGAATATAAGACCGTTATGGCCGTCGGCCGCGCATTGTGTAAATAAGACTCGCGACTTCTCAAATACAGAGCTCTATGACGAACTTTATCCGTTTAGAGCATAGCATTTTTGACTGGGTGATATCGCAATTCTAGAGCACAATCTTGTCTTTTCTCAAGATCATTCAGACAACTAACTTCAGAAGTCCGACAAGAAACAAAAGTGCCACATGCCGAAGGTGATAAACAGGAATATGGAGAAAAACTGAAATAAAAAGTGCTGCTAAATATATTAGGTGTGTGAAGATTCTGTTCGACTTAAAGACATCGCGACTCCACCAGTTTTAGAAGCCTGAAGTTTCCGCGGGTTTCTCTCGTTTCCAGTGGTACGGAAGCTAATAGAGTTCCATTGACCGGGGACGGGACTTTCTTTGAGTGCATCACATGTGTGTTGGCAGCACTTTAATTTTACATCGTGTGCTTTGATACTGCTTTGATTCTTATAACTTTTCTTAGTTTTATTTTGATATCTGTACGAGGCGTTTCCGTTCGTTCTCCATTCAACTCGCTACTTTTATCTCTATATACATTTTCTTTTGTACCTGTTCTGTGACCGAGACCCGCAAGGAACACCTTCGGTCCAGTGAAGGCAATAACTTCGCTTCGCGAACTCTGACATCATGACAGCGTTGTTAAGGAAGACCACCACCTTCTTTCCTCAAGTGTACGCAGTCAGTCACGTTTACAGGCTGCCTAAGTGCTGCGACCACAGCGAGCAGGATGCGATCAACCTAGTGTGGAGCCGAAATTGCGAAGTTCTGTGCGACAGGACTTTCCTAAATGCGAAGCTACACTTGGCGCATGACGTTCCCAAAAAGTGATTTTGAAAAAGCAGTGGTGGAGATTTCGAATTGATGAGCATGTCGGACCTACGGAGAGGATGAACCATCTCCGACAGTGTTAGGCATTCAATGGCCGTTTCATGGCAGTTCTCGAGTCGCCTGCACTAAGGGAGACTTCGTATCCAACAACTTCTTTCTAAGCGTGAGGGAGAAGTGCTACAGGCCTCCAGCCCATCGAGCGGGAGCCGCAGAAGTATTAGAGCAAAAGCTCCATTCCTCCCGTACAACGCTGAAGGTAACGTGTTTATGAAATTTGACCTTCAAACCAGGAGGAGTTGAGGCTTGGCCTCTGAAGTCATGCCACGTGAACCGCGACGCCTCGCCGCAGCTGCGCGTGTTGAGCCGGCGGCGCTCGCTTGCCTCGCACCTATCGAATCACGTGACTCGCTGCACCTCGTCACAGCTACGTATGCGGAGCCGACAGCACTCTCGTGATTGCTAGAATTCGCGTGACGCGCTATTCGCTGTATAAAAGGGTGTAGCTTGTGCTTACCATCACACAAAGCCATGGATGAGCAATGTTCCGGGAGTAGTGCTTTGACGATCTATCGTCGCCGCGAAGCCAAATGTGATGCTCTTTGCGATAAGGAAAGCCGTCAGATTGTGTAACCATGCTTAGAAAAGCTTTCTCTCGCCTTACACGGTTCAGCCGGGGTGAACCACAGCTATTTTTTTGTGGTTGACTCGTCGCTTGAAGGAAATGTCTATAAATGTGCTGCGGCCAAAGCTACCGTCCTCATTCCTTTCATCTGTCTGACCGGCCTTAACAGCAACACGTGAAAGTAAAGGATATTAAAACGAAATGCTCGCACCGATATGCTGATAGGAGGCGAGGATACGAAGCATACATATGGTACACGCTGCATTGTCGCTCCTGCCATGCCGGTGCTTACAAGTGGGGTAACGAAAAGAGTGTATAAATGTTTCTCAAGTGACCACCTTCTCTGTGTTGTTCTTTCAATGGATGAGATCAAAATATTGAACAGCATGCTCTGTTGGGCAATCTGGGTGCAGCAAGGGTTCGACCGAAAATTTCTTTCTAGCCTCCGTTACCCATTTATCACTGACCGGTTTTATTTTTTTTTTGTCTACGAGCTCGTGGATACGTCACTCACGCTGTCCGTGCATGCTTTATTTTCTGTTCACCTCTTCTGGATGGACGGACGGACGGATGGATGGATGGATGGATGGATGGATGTATGTATGTATGTATGTATGTATGTATGTATGTATGTATGTATGTATGTATGTATGTATGTATGTATGTATGTATGTATGTATGTATGTATGTATGTATGTATGTATGTATGTATGTATGTATGTATGTATGTATGTATGTATGTATGTATGTATGTATGTATGGATGGATGGATGGATGGGTGGATGGATGGATGGATGGATGGATGGATGGATGGATGGATGGATGGACGGACGGACGGACGGACGGACGGACGGACGGACGGATGGATGGATGGATGGATGGATGGATGGATGGATGGATGGATGGATGGATGGATGGATGGATGGGCGGCCGGGCGGGCAGGTGGGCGGGCGGACGGGCGGGGGGATGGATGGATGGATGGATACGGCTGAACCCTTTAAATCGGGTGGTGGCTCAAGCCAGCTAGCCGTGACTTATGAAATTTTACTCTTCTCTTAATTTTAGCCACCAATCAGATAACCTTCGCTTGGTTACTTCTACCCGCATAAAATCTACTTTCCCTTCACGGTCCTTAAACCCCAATGTCCTGAATAAATCATTCCCGCTGCTTTCCACTGTAGCGTGAAGCCTTTTACAGAAAAGTGTCAAGTGTTCATCCCTTTCCGGTTCGGATAAGCAGCGCCATCTGGTGGCAAATAGAGTCACTTTTACGCGAACAAAGAAGAGCACCAACAAAAGCACTCCTTCGTATCGGAATGGAAACTTCAGCCTATGGGAGCGCGCCAACCGCACTTATTTATAATATCAAAATATTCAACGGCGTTTCGAACCCGTCGGTACTCTGCTCTGCTTGCGTCATCACTTTCGATATTGGCACGGTTAACAGGCTTCCCCGACTGCGAGCACTCTATATTTGAGGTTCGAATGACAAGCCTATGAGATGGCAGAACTCGTTTTATATCCCGGAGGCTGATGGCTTGTGGCTTGTGAACTTATAGCTTAATTCACTGTCCAGCGCTTTTTCTACTTACAAAGCCAGCGCAATTTTTGTTTCTGAGAGCCTCACAGCACCGCTTAAGAAGCACCCTCCTGGCACTATGTTGCGCCACAAGAAATCAGAGCAACAGAGGCGGCCAAGGTATTGCCTTTTACAACAAAGTCGCGCGGTCCGTCGCGTTCTTTCACGCCCTCCTCATGCGATTACTTCGGTTCAGTCAAGCTGTGTGCACTCTATTGGGAATTAGCTTCTTCAGTGCAGCAGCCGCTCCTATATAGAAAGCCCCCAGTCTGATAAAACCGTTCGATTTTCTTTCCACGCGACAGAAGACCCTAGATACCGGCTGGAACGAAGCATTTCTCACAATTCAACAGCAGAGTCCTCCCTATAAAAGCGCGTCCGGCTGAACACGGTTTCTTTGTGACTTGGGCCGACGACTGCCCACTACGATGAAAACTAGAGATCCTCGAACAGGTCTTCTTAGAGTGCAACACGGCAAGCTTCTTCTGGGACGAATTAAAGAGTCTCTTCGGTGCGCGCTGTGACATCAGCTGGTCCGCCCTCATCGACCTAGATTTATCTCTCTATTGATACCTCTGCTGCCTTATATTGGGGCATTGCATGGCGGGAGACACCGGTGCCTAAACGGTGCAGCCCACCAAACCGAGCCCACTCACCCAGCTTGAACGCTGCGCAATTCAGACCAGACTCGACGCAGTAGGTGAGTTGTAAAACTCTGCGCATGATCGAGCCGCTACCATTCCCTGCATTAAAACGCGAGAGCTGCGCCGCGCTCCTTAGCAATTAAGAGCCTCGTGCGGCTCTTCGTCCGAGCTGAGCGCGATTACCGCCCACTCGGCCTTGGCAACGAAGTGCGGCCAAGGTGGCTTTGTGCTCTTATATAGGTATGACAAAGGGCGCACAAACAGGCTGCAACAACGGCAGAAACATCATTCAGTGGCTACTGCGAACCCTCAGGCATTTCTCCAAGTAGGTTATCTCTTCAGCCTGTAATTAATCCGAAGGTTTTGCAGCACGCGTGTCATAGATTTGCTCAGGAACTACGCCTGGATTACCTCTCTGCAAATCAGATTGGTGTATATTAACACGATGGAGGCATTTTTAAAATCTGACAAGCGAGCGCGTTCCTGGCGTTCTTTTGCGTTGTCAGCAGAGTAGAAAAGATTAGATGAATCCTTTCTTTTTCCACCTAAACAACTTTCGTGTGTTATTAGTCACACATTTGCGACCTTCCTGCTTGGACGTATATGTTCCTTCCACATGACAAAGCAATGTCATAAGCAACACCGTTTTCGCATGAAGTAAACCTGGTGGCTTGCGAGACCATGAATTCCCTTTTTCGCTTCAGTTGTCCAGAGATGGGTGAATGTGGTTTTATTTCTTGAGTGAAAACTGACGAAGCAACGTGGGTGCTAGATGTGTGCACAAAAGCCAGAACTCGCCTCCTCAAACCTGAGCCTTGAAAATTTGACACCTTCTTCCGCTCCCCCCCCCCCCCCCCCTCTCTGGCTTGAGGACGGGTTTTTCTGGAGAGGTCGCCAGACTTCGAGAACACGGGTTTGCATAAATGAATCTCGCATGGTTAGCGGGGAGATTAATGACAAAACTCAAGCGAGTGGCAACACTACCAGCTCAGTGATATGCCAGGGATCGACGAAAGAAACCCGCAAGCATTCCATGTCTGCTTTCTAGAAAAACCTACACGCGTTCCGACAGAGAATCTACGCTTGCTTTTATTGGTATGGTGAAATCTGAAATCGTGCGAAAAAATTGCGTTCATTAACAACTTCCCGTTGAAAAAAAAATTTGCTTGTCCAGAATATCTGGATACGGAAATCCCTGACGGTTCATAGTAGTTATTGATGTTTCTTTTAGCGTTGTACTCTGTTTTCGCGCGCTTTTGACGTGCCTAAAGTTACGTTATTCATCTAATAAGGACCAGCTGCTAGTCAGCGCCCGTGTCTTTTTTCTTTCTGTCTCTTTTCTTCGTTGCAATAGACCACTATGATGAACGAAAGCCATCGTGCACAACACAGCGTATTGTGAAGGCGGAAATGTGTTTGCTGGCACTATGCTGCCAGTCTTGTCTGATTGTACGCTGCCCACGTTTCATTGTAATATTTTAGCACAATTCTATGAGCTAACGTTTCTGCTGCAAAGAATGTTAATAAAGCTGTCTTCTTTGAAAAAGAAAATGGTTCTGAGACGCAATGAATCCAAGCTGCATTCTTGAACGCAGAAGATAGAAGTTCAAAAGGTCATCAAAGTTGGTTTCTGTTTTTTTTTTAAAAAACGTTGAGCAATTTCCTTGTCTGTGTGTGTTTTTTTTTTAGGTTTTATTGTTTGGTGCTTTTGACTCGAAATTGGCGTTAAAAAAAAAAACTGGAAGGTAATTTCGGTTGCTGCACCATTAAGTTAAAATAAATCATTAATCTCTTTTCATGGCTGTGTCACCTTTTTCGTAGACCTTGTGGTTAGAGGATACATCTCTAACTAGTTTGTCCCTCGGTACTGATGGTTGCTCACAGGGTTTTTAATGGGTGCCAGGGATCCCCTGGACTGCTGCTCGGCTCTTCGGTGCTAAAATGATTGGCATCCTCGAGGAAGATATATTCGCCTTGTTCTTCACAACCTGATTGGGTCCCTTGTGTTAGTCTTCTGAGGGAAGTTAGGCGGTTCACAAATTGTTAAGACGAACTTACAGGCGAGAGAAAAAGTTGGCCTGCTCTACAGTTGCGATACCGGAATTACGCCACCCTGCGACTGCTGCGGTGCTGTTCCACAAGAAGTTCTGCTGTTACTGCTTGGAAGTATCATCCCCCGGATGACGCTGACTGTATGGTCCTTGACTGTATGCCGGAGTGGCGAGCGATGCCAGGCTTGTGCTCATACCTCTCATCTTTGCAGCATGGGCGGGGCGAAAAAGGTCACCAGACGAGTGCGCTGCCAAGAGCTAGTGGGTGTGGCTGCATGAGCCTTCGGCCAATCAGTTTCGTTTTGGAGAACCAGAGGAGCGAGAAGCCTTTACGACTCAGTGCCAAGCAGCATCATGTTTGCCAGTTTTTTACATCTAATCTCACTCTTTGGGATAGGCACTAACAATTCTCTTATTAGAAAACGGGGCGTCTAGCTCCTATTGTTCAAAAGGTGATTTTGATTATGGATTTTTATGGCGCAAGGGCATCTATGGCCAAAGAGCGCCATAGCACAAGGTGACTCAAGGTAGGTAAACGTCCCATTCTCCAAGCATTTCACCCCAGATAAGCCGAGCAGCAGGCCAGGTAAATTCTTGTACCCACTGTATCAGAGGTTGGTACCCGGCGGCACTGGGTATCAAACCCCGCCCCTCAAGCATGTGAGGCGGGTGCTGATCTACTTGGCCACCGCTGCATTTACCAACATACTTTCGTAAGTGAAAACATCAAGTTCGTAAAGTTACTAACATATTTTCGTAAACTAGTTTTTAGTTAACTGGTTTCATCTGCTATCTGACAGACGGAACGGTTCCGAGAAGCCGTCAGTTTACTTCGCAAAGTCTATTATTAAATATTTCGCAGCGTCCTCGTTTTTGCACACAGTATTATGTTCCGGCTAACCATTATCGAAATGAAACCTTCCCACCCAAAGGCATACACAAGGAGGTTGTTAGCGATAGTCTGCAAACCGCGGAGCGCACTTAACGTAATTAAGCATTCGGCTGGTAGTATTCGCGGAACGAATTCTGCGCCAAACCTAGCAAAGTTCTTAGAGCACCTAGCACCGGCTACAGGATTGGGTTTGCTTAACTCAATAACGCTGGCAGTGAACGGCTATCAACTCGAGTTGGACGTCGAGTGCCCCGGGTGTTATTTTCAGCTGATTTGGCAGTGAGGCAATGATGCCGGAGAAAACCGAGTGTAGTAGAGGCCCCTCCTTCGCGCGTTGGGCTTTCAGGCCTAACAGTGTTCGCCCCTTGCAGCCGTCATTAAAATCATTGCAAAAGTAACCAGCAGTGCGCCTAATAACATGCCATATTGCTATTGAATAAGAATTTTTTTTATGCATGCGATACTTATGCCGGAGCAAAATATGCGTTCTTTGTTCCTACTACCAAGAATCACCTAAATTAATTCGTCCAGACGGGCTCTTTGCTTTGTTCCTTTAACTTTGGAGAGACGGGCTGGTACCCTTACAGAAGTGGTGTTTGTGTTTAAATCAGTGGGCTATTTAAATTGCAAGAAAAATTATTTTGAGGAAGAATTCATGCTTCATTGACCTTCTGTACTATGTTTCCATAACGAACTGATCACCACGTTCAAATTTCAAAAGTGTATTAAGCTGTTGTTTAAAATTGTTTGCCCAACTGAGTTCTGCTTGGGAGCAAAATGTTACCGGTATCAAAAATGCCACGAAGATATTTTTATAATAGGAGGCAATCCAAGTTAATGCTTCCTTTCTAATGCTCAAAAATCCAAGGTATTGCTTTCTTACAGATCCACGAGACCAACGGCGCATGCGCAGCACTCGCTCAAGCGTTGAAATAACATTTGATTACACAAACCACCAATCATTGGACGAAATCTCCTATATAGCACTCGGGAAACATGCGCAAGCACTGCGCTTCAATCCGGCTTGAAAGTATTTCTTCCCTCTTCACCTTAATTTCAGGATGACAGACTTCGTAGGCAACGCTGAAAGGATTGCTTACTAGCGTTCTCCGCCGTTTTTGACTCTCAGCGGCTCAAGAACAATGTTAGTTAACACGAAGCCCTACGACAAGGATCTTGCGCGTCAGATGCTCGACACGAATGGGCTCGAGACGGGCTTCAACGCTGGAAGGGCCCGTAAAACAACTTTATAAGCTGTTATAGATTCAGTGAATTATGAAGAATGAGGTTATTAAAAGCGTTCGTGTCACGTACAAGACAATAAGGCGTGAGAATAATTTATAAATAATTTTGGAAAATTCTCAATGAAGCTCTTCACGGCAACGTCTGCCGCTCTTTTATAATGCAAAACCCTGCCGTGCAAAGCTGTATGGATCGCGTGACTTTAGCAGTGAGGGACTTTCATGAATTCGCCATTAATCCCCACGGGCTAAAATTACATAAATCAAAGCGCAAAGCACCTCATGATTCTGCTTTTCTCGCTAAGCTTTCATTGTTTTTTGGCGCGGCAAGGATTCATTAATGAAGTTATTCATGTACAAAATGCCCGGATAAAAACCACCATTGTGAGCCTGGTGTTCAAGAAACAGTGCTATGCTTTCGGCGCACAACGCTGACTTCGCTCTGTCGCATATGTCGCTCAGCCAGCGTCACCGTTGAAACCGGATGGGCTCGAAGTTAATAACTGCGGCCACCCGCAGAGGTCGGTGCTTCCGCTCGGCGTCGATGACACGAGAAAAGCCGTAACGACGTTCACTGACCGAGCTTGGGAGGAAGCAGGCAAATGGAGGGCACGGCTGGAAAATAAAATGGCCTTGTATTAACTTGGCTAACCCTAGAATTCAGCGGAAAGCAAGCACGCTTGCTAAGCGTCTGAGGCTGGTCCAAGGCAGCTCCGCTACATGCTTGCGACAGCCGTTCTATATATGCCCACACGACCACGTGGCTATGACGTGTTATCACATGGTGTTACGACGGCCCCATCGAATGTCATCACGTGGCTTCACATCACCCCATCGGATGTTCTTAACGTCAAAGGTCTACCCAAAAGTCACCCAATGTTAAATGTCAACTAAAGGTCATGGGTCAAGGGTTCGACACCATGACTGTACCACATATGCTCATAATCAGCTATCATTGGTTTGCCTGAAGGTCGTTCAAGGTCCTTGTGCTGCCTATCTGAAGACTGCTTGCCTAGCATAGTCAAGCTTTTAGCTCCGCGCTGCGTTGGTTCCCTGCACTGTGGGCGCAGGGAAGCAGCAGTGTACCTGCCGGATGTAAACACTGCCGAATGACGTATACGTGGGTAGAGCGTAGCCCCAGCTTGCAATAAAAGGTGAATTCAAAACGCCTAATCGGAACTCTTCTTTTTCAGCTTATTTTTGCTTTTTTCGGAGCAAGGCCATTCCAAAGGCCTCCGGATCGAATCTCGGCCGTAGCGGCACTACTTTGATGGAGGCGAAATGCGAACACGCCCGTGTGCTGTGCGATGTCAGCCCGCTCTATTGAGGAATCAGGTAGCCTATATGATTCTGAAGCACTCAACTAACAGGTCCCTATCAACCCATGGGTTGATTCAGGGCGTCAAAACCAACAACCTACCATAACATACCACGGAATACCTTATTCGAGATACAGATAGAAATCATGGGTCGGTTTTAATAGCGGCAGACTGGCAGACGTGGCGAATCCATAGTCGCTCTGTGGGGAAGTCCGGAATGCGCCGCAGAAATCGGCGTATTTGGCCGGAAGTTTGCTTAACGCATTTCGTTTCGTAGCGCACCTTCATTCCGCAGCAGACTAGGCGCGCCGTAGAGCACAAGGGACGCTAGACATTTGCAACGTTGGCGACACGCGAGAGCCCCTGCTGGATCCGGCAGAAGCAAGAGTGTTCCAAAGGCACTTTGGGAGCGAGGGCTATCCGCACCATTCAAACGCTCTATAGCGCAGCAGGAGCCCCGCCCCGTACCTGCGGCTGGAACTCATCGTTATTTTTTTTTACTTCCTATGGCCTGTTTTTGGACAGAGAGAGAAAATGGTAGCCTTCAGCAACCTTCGCGGTAGGCGGTATCTAAGTGTGCTACATAAATGAGGTACCTCAGAGGCACAAATCTCAATTCCTGCCTGCGTTTTTCAGTGGATCTCCCCGCTGATGCCGGATTACCGGTCCACCCTAACTGTCGCGGGCGTGATGCCGCCACTGAACATCTAGGAGGTTTTGTCCTCTCGAAGCACTCCATCTTTTACTCCGTCGACTCTTTCTTTTTTCGTTGCTTGCACTATGAAGCTCTTTTTTCCATTCTAAGGAACCTCCAGTCCCCGCATTCTCTCTTTTGGAGGCTCCTTGCCCCTTAAGCGCCTTTGACTGTCCCTACTTTGCTGCTGTAACTAACCTGTATTTAATTCCATCTTATCAGTCTATATTCCCTCTTGAGACCTTTAGAAGGCGTAGCAGTAGTACCCATGAAGGGCTGTAAAAAAATCTGCCTGTTCTGTTTTTTTATCCTACTTCAAACCTCTCCTCAGCAGACCTGCTACAGGTAGGCGCGTTTGCTCGTTTTTTTTTGTTTCTTACGCGTTTTCTTCGTTTAATTAACGTTTTCTCCTAGTCGATAATTGTGTAGCGCGAAAGTGGCTACAGCGTTGAACAAATATGTTCTCAATGCGTTTCTTTAAGTTGTGTGCTTCTGGTTCTCGGTGAGAAACTTTTTAGGAAGCACCGGCTGTACTGCAGCGACATTAGGCTTATGCCCTGTGCCGAAGTTAACACAAGAGCCAACTAGAAGGAAACGAATGCATTGGCAGCTCCTAAGAACTTACGGATTTAACTGTAATGTGCATTCACATAGTTTACATAGTTTTTTTTTCCTATTCTACCGACCATCAGCGCTGCGTAATCTGAACCTTCGATGAACAACAGGAACATTTGGTTTGATGTTAAGTTGGATTTTCTGTTTTGCAAGGTACGCTTTTCACTAAGCTTATGAAGCATCTTATCCTGTCTTCAACAAATGGCTGGTTTGGGCCACAGCTTAAACAGGTGTGGCCCGCTTTTACGCCTTTTATAACTCTTTAAACTGAGGTTCGTGTTTTGAGGCAATGACATTTTTTTCCCAAGCTCTTTCTTGCAGAACCACCTAAAGACAATTTCTCTCGTCATTACAGGTTTACGCCGAGTCCCTTTGTTCATTTTTAGTTACCCCTCTGTGTGGTTCTTAGCGTTATGTTAAGTCCAGCACCGTTGTATTTTCATGCCTTCCAGTATTTTTCACACTTAATAGTGACTTTGTAGTGTAGAAAAGCAAATATCATTATTTTCATGCATACGCACTGCTATTCCATAAAATAGGACCCACTTCATTAGGACACTGGGGCTATCAAAATAATCTTACAGACGTATTATTTGCTATGCAAAAATGTTCTTTCAAGGGTAGACTCGTTTTGATTTGAGCCCTGTCCAACAGTACTGAAAATCAGTTCGACAGGACGTCGGAAGCACGGTGTAAGAACTGTAAGATTACACCGTGCTTACACAACACAACAGTTCTTACACAGAACTGTAAGAACTGTTGTGCGCGCCCTCAGATCAGCGGTGCCAAGCTATGTTTGATGAGGGCCTGTTTGCAGGCTCCACCCTGCAAGTAAGCCGTAGCCGACACGCTGTTCAACATACTACTTTTCACAGAGTAACTGGAACAATGTTCCAGATATGGCTATGTGTAACACCGTTCTTTATAATACTGAATGATGTAATTGGAGGTTTGTTGCGCACGTTTAACTGATTTCTGCCTCTTGAACATGATTCCCTTCATTTTTTTGGAACTTTTTAAAAAATTAATTTAAGTTTCAGTTAAAAAGTGGAGCCAATGTGCACCCAGATTAAGAGTACTGACCTCTTCTACTGCTTAATTAAAGAGAAGCAAACGTGAGAAAAATATAAATTCACAAATACCCCCGTATTTGACGTTCTGACGTACGTGTTCTCCTAACGATAACTACGTGTAAATTTGCGCGTGTTCCCAGCGAAGTTCGAAATAACTAACGGCTAAATCGATCGATCGCTTGCCTGCATAGTCTGATGAGTGGATGTTACCGCAATCAGAGCTTTGCTATGAAGGAACATGCCGTAAAGGTCAGCCAAACTGGAAAACTTACGACGTGCTTTTCGCTGTACGTTCCCAACTTCTTCTTAGAAAACAAATTTTTTGTTCATTTTGTCCAAATAATCGTACCTGATGAGGTTATCCGTAAAAAAAAAGACTGTCAAGAAAATCCTGACCGAAACTTTGCATTGCTTAGACTAAATCGAAATGAGAGCGTAACTTCAAAGAGGTTGTTGTGCCTGTCTAAAAAAGGCGACACGAGAGAAACCTAGAAACCCTTATTCTCGAAAATTACCAAACTAGGCTTAGTTACCGGTGAAGAAAACTTCATTCCCATTCAAGCTTCGAAAACAAAGAACAAAAATAAGATAGGTGGTGAAAGAAACGAAGACGTTCGCATCTACCGCGGAAATCAGAATTGCCTACTCAATATACTCCGCGCAAATGGCAAAGGCGACCTGATTTTGCATTTTGGGGGTAACTGTCTTCAACGTATGAGGCCTCGCGCTGTGCCGCACACCGGCTTGGCGTGCTATCGTTGCAGTCAATCATGCGAGGCAATTGCTTCCGTGCGCGCGTCTCTATATAGAATGGTTTGAATGTGGGCTTCATTTTTTCTGTTTGTCGTTTATAGAACATCCACTTTGATTTCCAAAGCGTACCTGGCGGTGCACACAAAAATCGCTTTTTTTTTTCAAATTCATGCTCGTAGATTGCATTCGCTGCGCGTCCCGGGAGACACACTGGGTTCTTGCACGCTGACCCGCTGGCCCTAGTCTTGCAAAATTTTTACTAAAGAAAGAAGAGTGGAAATAAAACAGTAGTGAGTCAGACTTCCTTTCACAACGTCAGCAGAACAGGCTGCCGCTGCACTTAAGCTATATAAGCAGGACGCCTTCGAATAAGATTTGAATGGAAGCGCCACGCTTATTTTGTCTTGACTGAAAGTTCACAGCGCAGAAAGAGTCACACGTAGAAATGATCAGACATTGAAGCTTTGAAGCGTAGACTTTTGTTTTACTGCGAAGAAACTGGCATGTCGTGAGGCGTAAATAGTGTACGCTTGTGCACTATAGAATGGAAACATACTTCCGACCGCACCAATCCGGAATTCGGGGTCTGCCTTCATATCTGTAGTGCGAGCATAGAAAGCAGGAGGCAACAAGTTACGTGAAGAGAGCTAACCTGCAACTTTTTGCGAAGATGAACCTAAGCGCTAAAGATATGCGAGTGCGACATACAATCCAATGTAAGCAGACGTACCAAGATGTCGAAAACGTACGTCAGTATGTCGTATTAACAACTGGAGACGCTTACGCTCTGTGGCCTTATGCACAAAGGTAAGCGAGAGATGGGCTTTATGAGTGTGGTATTGAGATTTTTCTGCAACATCGTGTGACGTTTGCTTTCAACAGAGGACGTTTTAAGAAGCTAAACAGTGCATATAAAGCACTTTCTCGACATTTACGCTCCAGAACTCGAGAACGTTATCCCGGGGCAGCGTCGTGGGTCCCTTCTTCGTCTATGTCGTGATGCGAAAAGAGTGTGCGCGTGTTGTTGCAGAAAGAAGGTGTGAGGGCAACCCTTATTGGATTGCACAGCTCAGCCGGCGCCGCGCGCCACTCTTTCACCCTCCTATCCACTTGTCGGTGATGCTGTCTGAAAGGCGCAAGTGATCGCAACACTAGCGCCATCTCTTTTCTGCCACGACAAACTTGCCTTTTCTTTCACGTTTCTGTCGTTAGTTCCCTCATCACTCCTTGCCCTACTTCCACGCCACTTTGACTCATTTTCTCTCCCTGGCGGAGCGGTCACATATACAGCTCTCGCTCTAAGTGTGCTTCTGAAACAAATGAAAGACACATTTCCTCACTTTGAATGCGCATAAAAAGTATGCACCTGTGTTGTAAGCAGCGGACTAGAATAGAAGGATGGCGATGGGATATGCTTTTAATCCCGGTGGGGCACGAAACCAATCTTGGGAGTGTGTAGAGCACAACCTAGAGGACCCGAAGGCTCGCGATGTCGTCGGTGTGCGAGCGTATTCCGCTGCCCCGGTGTAGAAACAGAAGGGAATGATCCGTCGCCAACCATCGTACAATAACCCAAGTTCGCAAGCGCATGTATGTGAAACACAAAGTATCCGTGACATCATTCCGCTAAAGCCTCTAGCACTGACTTCTTTGATAGTGGGGCTAAATTTTGCTGTGGTAAAAAAAAAACAGCAAACATGAGATAAAACTGCACGCCAAATTATAAGCCTTAAAAAGAGAAGTAGAAGTGTATTATCGGCAGAAATAGCGATAGATGACAAGAAGAGTGGAGTAATGCCTGGAATCCTTGCATCCACCAAGAATGACAACCCCGGCGTATTTCCAAAATAATCTCGAAAACAAAACCTTCGAAAGTGATTAATAAAAGCAGTCCCTTACCTGACAATCGCGTGAGTGCCACGCTAGGGCCCTTATCACCTGCTTGTCTCTGTGCCCTTCGTGTAGTTTTTGTACTCCACCCGCCTCCCGACGCTGGGCCCACCACGGACTTCTGTGAATGTTAGTAGCCCTTCGGGTCTGGTTAAGTGTATTGTTAAATAAGACCTCTTATATTACTGTTCACCTTCAGCTCAAGTTGTTTAGCCCGTTTATCAAAATAGCTCGCTGTCTGCTCTTAGAAATTCGGCGAAAAGAAGAAATGTATATGCAGTGTTTCTTAAACAGAAAGACAACGCGTCTTCTCATTTTTCTTACTCTATTATGAGCTTTTCAGTCCTTGGCACATCAGTGGCTGGCGTGCAACCAGCTGAATATGCTACTCAAGCACCCATTTCCTAGCTTTAGATACCTATAGACTGCACGACATATAAGAAGTTCCACTCTCTTGGACATCACTTTGAGTTGTGAGCCAACTGTGGAACATTATAAAATACCGTTGTGATTGTGAATATATTGATGGGGATGGTCAACCACTTTGACGCGCAGCAAAATCTTGCCTTTGAAGTTTGTCCTGCGCCTGCATAGATTACTTAAGACTGGCGTTGAAAATCCAATGACATATTTTTTTTAAGCAAACGATAAAAAAAAAACTACAAGCGAACCGAGGAGGGATCTCCGGATATAGTTATTAATACGGGGTATTTTAAGGTATACGAAAACATCAAGTTCGTAAACTCTTCCCTTTGAATGGGAATGTCCAGAATGCGTTCGAAAAGCGGCTATTGTGACTCGGTGTTTGGCTTTTCGGCGTACAGGGCAGCTGAGAACAGATGATGCCCCCGCAACCGCTCCATCAATGGCCGGGTACTCAGTGCTACCTATCGTTTCAAACCGACGTTTGTCTGACTATATTCCTCTATATAAAGGGAGAATGTTTGCACAGCCGTGTCACAGGTCAAGAATTTAACTCTCCTCCTATAAGGCTAGAGTAGGTTCTTCCAAAAAGATACATTCACCTCCTGGAGCACTGCTTTCAAAAGAGATTATTACAAAATGACATCCTGCCTACTTTAGCCTTTCGAAAGCTGCTGATCATATGGATTAGAAAGCCAGCGCTCAACTCATTCGAAAATAATAAAAGAAAGGACTATATTGGCCAAGGTGATATCTTACGATCTGGTAGTTCTAGGTTCTGTAATTGAAAGCTTCGTATTCCGAAGTTATTTCTATGGAGTGGACACAAAACGCTCAGCATAAAATTTTGCGTCTCGGTTAGTACAGCGAGAATACCTCCTTATTCTTAGTGCTAGGCGCTTGAATCTGCCACAGTTTCTCAATAACAAATAGAATTAAAAGCAAAGGCATGTAATTTCTCTCAACAATACCTGGTTAAGGTTTTTCATCGCCGCTGTGGCGTGCAAGTTCCGTCTGCTATTTTAGAGCCTATGCGCCTTTCATTTTCTTCATTGCTTCCTTCATCACGCTGCTGTTGTCACCCCGTGCAAGAAGAGAATATCTATGTATGAAGTTGTTGACTGCGACTTCGTACGAAGAGCGCAAATCATGTGCTACGTTCTCAACACCAGGTAGTTATTATTGCTCACCTTCTGAGTATTTACTGCATTTTTGCATATGCTACAAGTTATGTAGTAACTGTGGGCACTAGATGCTCGCATGACTGCAGCAGCAGTTGAAGTGCGATTTCAAGCTTCGAGTTGTGTAGGTCCCGATACAAGTACCCGATCGTGGTTTCCCCGATGGAAGGAAATACACAAACATTCGACGTTTTGTGAGTGAATTGAGCGTGCATCTTACTGGTCCACCGTAGCAGATAGTCCAGTGTTAGAAAGAATTGCCTTAAGTATGACGCACCCATGCTGCTGGAGTAAAGCCGATACACATTTATTAAAAATATTACTTTTTTCTCCAAACAAGGGTGATTTTTATTGCGCTGTGCATCATTGACAGGTTGCGGTGAGCCTTAAAGCATAAACAAAACGCTTGAAATCGGGTGTTTAGTCACACTAGAAAGGCCTAACCATGCGTACTTAAGGCGCTAAAATTTATCAACCACAAGCTGTTGATCATACGTTAATTTTCGATGAACAATATCACCGCCCGTTGCCATGCATTCCGCTGCATGCCCCAGTATGCCATACATTCCTTCTTGGATACAGGAGTGCATATACGTAGTGGCAATTTTTTGAGAGCCGGAGGACTATAACACCGAAATAATATGAGCCTCTTTCTTATGTTTCCACCTAAATACCCCATCGGCTCGTTTCTCTGTAAAGGGATGATTTACTGAACAAGATTAAAATCTGCAAGTTTAGGTGCTGCACACGGGGGCGTATAACTGATTCCATGTTTAATGTTTGTGCTATCCTTCTCTAGAATGGCCTATAGACAGTGTATAAACTTCTTACAGGATCTGTTGCCTTCCTATAGATATTTCTGTTCGTCTATTTATAGTCTATTCACTGTCTATAGACAAAAGTCTACTGAAAGTGTATGACCATATATCTATAAATTGTCTATAGACTGTTTGTCTACTGAGGTTTGTCTACTGAGAGTCTATAGACTTAATTGACAGAAGTCGATGGACAGTCTATAGACTGACTAGAACAATTTTTGTAAGGGGTATACCACAGAGGTCGAGAAGGCAGTTCACACTTCAAAGTTGGGCGTGAACGCGAGAGCGGTACTAAGGTGAGCAATGGGCGCGAAGGCGCTCTGCTCGCTCTCGCACCGCCATTCGGCTTTTCCCACTTCCTGTCAACTGCTGTTCACACTCGATCGTCAACTACGATGATCACTTGTTGGCCTCGTGGAGGCTGAACGCATGACCCTGCCGCAACCTGCAATCCCTGGGGTGAATTCTGACGGCCAAGGCGCCCTCTCTGCTGGTGTAATTATGCTGATGAACTGTCCGGAGCGAAAGTGCCATTTCCACTTTCGCTATAGACTTCATTGTCGTGATGAAAGTTACACGTTTCGGCCGGTAGCGCTCTTGGACCCGCAATTGAAGTTGTGTCATTTTCAAAAGTTCCGTTTTTGGCGCAACCCAAAGCGCCGACATGCCGGAAGCGGTTTCGGTGGCTGGGATACGGCGAACAGTACAAAGAAACCGGACGTTGAAATCACACAAATAACGAATGTTTCCGTACTGGATGCTGAATGCCCTGAAGGAGGTAAAGAGCCAAAATGGCTGCGAGCATTGGAGGAGAACCAAACAAATTCTGGAGAAGAGAACTTTTTTTAAAGGGATGTTTTTATGAACGCAATTTTTTTCATATCGTAAGAATGCACCACAAAAATCAATGTATCCTCAGTCCCCTCAAAAAATAGTCAATCATCTGCTATTTATTATCAAAAACTCACCCAACTTGATTTAACGCGATAGCGTTAAGGAGGTCGTGTTGCAGAAAATCCGGCGTCGTTATCGACATCTTTGACCATGAGCAAAACATCCACGAAAAATGCCCTGAAAAGCAATATGGAGGCAGGGGATCCACCCAGGTGACATAATAAATTTTGGCATCATCACAGCCCAGCCACCAGATTGTGAGCAAACTGCGCTGTGGCAGGTGCTTGTTGATGAGCAGGTGGTCGCAAGAGGTCGCTCTTAAATAGTAACTTGGTTCCCACAAGCCCCATCGTTGCTAGCAGCTGCCATTGCAAAGCCCAGGCGCGTTGCTTAACCGCACTGAAACACTGCGCCAGGAGTGCCATGATGGCTCCCAGGGATCTGTGAATGCTAAGTAAAAAACGAGCAATTGTGCATATATGGGCATTAGCCCGTTAACGGTATAGCGTCATACTTTTAAAGTGGGGCTAAAGTTTCCCCCCAATTTTTCTATGGCAGTCTTAGATACTTGAAGTGAGCTCAGAAAATACATTAAAACCAAGATATCCCTGCCCATTGGAACAATAGACCATTCCCATCAATATGTTTAAAGTAATATCTTGCACTATTCTAAAGCTGGCTGTCAAAAATGTGGTGTCCATGCAAACGCTTTCAGAATCCTTTCAGTTCGGAGTAAAATGGTCGGTGTTACTGCATTTTTCAGCTCGTCCACTGTCCATAAACTGCGCAGAGTGGTTTCACTTGGTCGTATCTTGCTTGTAACGTAATGAAGAGGCGATTATCTGTGTCCTATATGTTTTTTTAATTGGACGATTGGGTAGTTCATAGAGCTCAGGAGAATAATCGATTTGTTCACAAAACAGGTCACCTATGGGAAAATCAGACTGCTTCACTATGATTGAAAAAGTCGTTACGTCGGCGTTCGCATTAGTTTAACTTAAAGATCTGATGTGACTACAGCGCAACAGGCCGAAAAGCGTTGATTAGTCTATGCGAGAGTGTATTCTTTATTATAAAACTCTCTATTAGCTGATGTTGCCTCTAATACCATTAACGCGCGCTGTGAGCGCAAGCAGGGACCCTGTCATCAAGTGTATGGCCAGTCGTAAACAATGCGTCACAATATTGACGCGTTTGACAGGACGGATGAGGCTTTTCGCCGTCACTTATTCTGTCAAAAGCCGCAGTGTGTTCGCTTTTTGGGATTACGCGAGGTATTTCTCAGGCTTGGATTGACTTACGTGCGCTTTGCCCCATGGTCAACCTCTGAAATCTTTGCCTGCATTGTTTGGAAACGTGGAAATGACCGTGCAAACTCACCATGAAGTTTCAGAGCATGCTTTTTATTTGTTTACTAAAGAAAAAATTTCCTAACAGCAGTGACTTGATTTTCTGGCTGTAGCAGCATAAAACAAATTCCAAAAACTGATTCCTGTACTTTGCGGAGTCTCTATCAAAGCAGAAAATTATGTTCACTGATTTTTCAGACTGCAATTTGTAGTTATTTGCTGAACGCATGTCGCCAGGCCTTCTTGCGAGTTCATCATAACAGGGAATGACTAGCGACTGTGGCCCGTATTCCTCTACTCCGCTTCCCCTGCTCGTATAACTACATACATTAGGAGTATGTTTAACTACGTGCTGTGGGAATATAAAAGCGTCATTTTGTGCACCATCGGCAATCTGTGGCTTCTGTAGATGCCATTCTCCACTCTAAACAACATGCGGTTGTGTAACTTACTTTTATTATTTAAGTACGTATACATTCAAAAAACACAATACCAAATACATTTTTGCATTTATTAACGTTCAGTGGGTGAACGGAGGCGCTTCACATTTCTTATTTACTGTGACAAAAACACAGTACTCAACAAAACTTTGGCTTATCTCTTTCCATTTATCCGCAAAACACAAAAGTTCATCCTGTCCTTTCACTGCGACAACTTCCGTACCCAACAAGTCTGGACAAAAGAATATTTTAGCGGGAAAAGGTTTATGAGCGCAATTTCTTCATATATTGTAAGCTTTCTCTACAACAATCAAAATAACCACAAACCTCCCGTCGGCAGGCTTCTATTTTTTTGCTGTTAATGATTTTATTTTTCGTCAAAAGCGTTCCCCTTTGGTTTCGTAAGGGAGTCTTGACTGCTCGACGCGAGCCATGGAAACACTATAATTTAAAGACTTTTCTTCATACTGGAAGAAGAAATCATTGACTTTAATATTGCTATGGCAGTATGTTACGGCTCTTCAGTTTTCAAAATTTTTGTACACAAATGTTGGACACGAATACATTGACTCCTGCATAGGTTCATGTTGGCAAAAAAACTGGCCCCTGCTTCCGGCATTCCGGTGAACCGCGTGTTCAAAACGACGCAAAGGTAGAAAACGGGCCCTGCTTGTTGAAAATGCCGAATGACCCCCCCCTCCCCCCCCCCCGCCCCCCCCCCACACACACACAGCAGTGAGCCATGCGGCAGCTTTTGGGATGTGCTCCCTCTGCTCCCGGCAGTGTGCACAACATTTCTCTATAACTTTCTTTCCTCTCCTCACTGTTCGCTCCTCACTGTGTTGACCTGCAACCGAACCTAGAGACCGCGTGTGCGTCGACCAAGTTGCTGAGAGCTAAGTGCGCCAGCAGAGAAAGCGTCGCGTGACGACCAGCACTATCGCGGCTGCAAACTTCGCGCACCGCCCGTCTATTTACCTCGGCTCTTCTCGACGAAATAATCCAGTTACCGTCGAAGGCTTTTGCCGCTGAAACCTAAATATGGCTTCTGATGTTTGTTTTTCTAATAGAACCGCTGGTTTGCGGCGTCCAGTGTTTGTTTCGATGATGGCGCCTGAGATCGACCAACGTAAGGATAATCGGGTTCAGTGTGTCATTTTGAACGCAATCTATCCGACGTTGTCTATTTTCCGGAAAAGGTTTCTAGTAAGAAGATGCCGTCTTTGGCGCTGCCTCTAAAACGGCACTTTCAAGGGCGCTGGGTTAGTCATCGTAACACAGGAATTGAAGTCTTCTCAAAAGATTACTTTGATAAAACTAATGAAGCTAGGTTTTCTGAGTGTCTTAATCTGTTCCTTCTAAAAGAACGTACTAATTACGGAAAATTTCGCTCAATACAGGCATAACGGCATGGAATTCGTTATAACACGAAACTAAATCATTGACCAACGGTTCGATTTTTCTTAACCGTGTTAAAAAATATTTGGCCTTGCAAATCAAGATTTCACTTTTACGTACAATTGCGTTACATTTGCTTATTCTTTTCCGAATCCTGTCCTGAAGTACAGTTTTTTTTGCAAGATACTTAAAGGTTCTTGTAAACCAGCGCAACGGCTCGAAGCCAAACAGAAAGGGACAAAACACAGCGCTGAACTAACAACAGAATAGATTTATTCAGGGCACCATGCAGTGGTTAAATACACGCTGGTATCACAGAATAACAGAAAAACAGAGAAAACAAGACAAAATAAGAAAAAAATATCGTTTCACAGCCTATCATTGTGATTGTGCGAAAGCTTTGCCGAAGCATGTAATCTATGACATTAGGTATCCGTGTTCTTTTTCTGAGATAGCAACAGAAGGGGTGCTTATGCATTGCGTACCTATCCTCATGATTTTTGAGGCCTCAATTATCTCCCTGGTGAGCTGGTCTTTGCTTTTTGCTACAATTCAGCGCTGTTTTTTGACCCTTTCTGTTTGGCTTCGAGCCGTTGCGCTGGTTTAAAAGAACTATGTCTGACCAACTCGCCCACCAGTTCATGTTGTATACTTAAAGGTTTCTGGTTTAGAAGCTGCCCATACCATGCAGCATCTGGCACTTTCACGCCCTCTTTTAAGCTCAGTAATATGAATAAGCTTTGTTGGGCTAGGATTAGGGTTTCGCTTATCGGTTGCAGGGCGTCACTGTAGTAGGCTTCGTAACACTAAGTGTAAGGAGGAGAAGGTGAGATACGACTGGAGCGGACCGCCATGCTGATCAAAGGGAACACCAATAAGGGAACACTCTCACCAATAATGATGCTAGAGAGGGAGAGAGAGAGAGAAACAGGTGCAGCGAATAACGGTGATTGGTTCTCCTCGCCCATTTCCTTCAATGCGCCTCTCAGGCCGACGGCCGCATTTTATGGATTGACTTGCTACCGAGCTTGACAATGGGTAAACCGCGGTCGCAAACGGACCTGCGGCCGGGAGTAATGCATGCATCACCTTTGCCTTTCTCTATATCCCTATTCTACTACTAGATAATAATAATTCCTAAACACTCTGACTGCACCTTCATCTCGCACCACCCCTGTTGCCACTGAAATTCTAGTTACCAAAAGTGTAAAAGCCTGTTGACTATTTCAGATTTTTTTTGTAGCGATAGCTACATTACGGTAGCATTTCGAACCTTCAGCGTGGCGTTGCGCCACCCTGTGGCTTCGCCGCCGCGCTGACACGTGGTTGGTCACGTGGTGCGGAGCAGCTGCCGGTGGTGCGGCGCGGTGGCTGATCACGTGGTTCCTCACGTGGTTGGTGACGTGACCAAGTTCCACTCGGCCAGCTGTGGCTATCGCGTCAATGCAGGTTTAACCAGAGCTAAACCACCGCCAATTTTTTTGAAGTTCACGTAGAAGCGAAAGGTAACAGTACACTGTTATACCACAGAAGGAACTAGAGCCTCAGATGCTTTACTCTAGACACGAAATTCGAGTTGAGGGAAATTTCACTTTCTTCTTTCCAGAAAAAGTAAAATTTCAAATTTTAAGTGTCTATGTGCAAGGTGATGTGCTAGGAAAAAATCATGCTTATGTGTTTCGAGTTGAAAAACGAAAAATGACTGTCGAGTTATTTATAAAGATAGCGCCGGCTAATTTATGATTCTGCACATTTCTTTAGAAATGAGCTATATTGGTCTTCAGTGTTGTGTTAATATAATTGTGAATAGTTTGTGCACGATTTTTTAATTGATTTTAACGCCGATACATAGGGTAACACATGAATTGCCTTGCAAATACAATACGGGAAAAATAAAACGCTGGGATACTCCACAGTCCGGCAGGTACTAAGGGCAAAAAATAAGCGTGCACATAACTGTTCATTACCAAACGGCTCAAGAACAGCGCAGAGCCACGGCATGCAAAAATACAGACGGATTAACTTGCTTAATCAAGGAATATCGTGCAGAAGCTGTACATTCTTACATGTTTAGGTTTGTTGTCGCTCAATGATTAAACATGGTCTGCTGAATTAATCTGGTGGTTCTGCTTGTTTTTGCATATTTCTCTTTGTTGTGTGTCAATCATAAAACATTGTTTGTTGAGTGAATCTTGCGGTTATGCATCTTGACAAACTCAAAGGGTGAATATTTTCGTCGCTCCAGCAACGTCCGGCTGCAGCCGGTCATTCTTCTGGTCTCTTGCTTTCGCTAAGCAACCTTCACATTCAATCGCGACTGTCCTTCTTCATGGATTTCTTGCTTACGTCTTCAATGCACATACTGCCTCTGTGCTTCAAAATTTTTCTGCCTGTTAGCCACGGAATCGGTGTCCGTTAATTACCGCTGCCGCTGTTGTTCCGATCGTCGCACAGGACGATAATCTTCGTCAGACAGCTCGGACGCCCCACGTTGGCATCCATGATGACGCGAGAAGCGCAGCTACGGCACAAAGTGGTCACGCACACCTAGCTGTGAATGCAAAGCGAAACGAGATTCCTCTTGGTTTCGCTTTTGAACCGGTTTCGCACGTGTCGAGCATCCCTCCATCGCCTCTCAGTCACGCACCATTCACATGGGGAACCTTCGAGGAGGGGGAGGGGCTGCGGGAAACCAGCCTCGCTACCCTGGACGCAGCTGTGTTCCTCCTTCTTGGCTTCCCTGTCCGCGCTCGCAAAGATCAAACGGTAAATCGGCTTCAAACATCCGGTTTGTGCGAGATGCGGGCAGTAGCGGTGCTGCACTAAAAAGCCGTCGAAATTATTTCGTTTCGGCTAGAGCTACTCGACAGAACAATGCAGTGAACTGTTAACTCGTAATGGATGGATGAAGCCCAACAAATCTCCATGACTTCCGGTACAATTCGTCTATTCCTTAGTATCCTTACTCACTCCGGTTTTCTCAAGCCTTTGTAGCCGTCATGTCCTACTTCGGAGGCGAGTAGGGTGGTTAAACCGCTGCGCAGCTTTTAATGACCGGAAAGGAAACTTTCGCATTAGGAGGCACCAGCAGCCGCATAAAGCAGCATTATTTTTTTCTATAAGAAAGTAGTTCCTGTAAGCGGCCACACAAATCCCTAGGGCTCTGATACCACCACGAATCAAAGCCAACACTACATAGACTGCGACGCCTAGACTAGAAACGAGAAATACATGTTACATAGGTGTCTTCTATACGCGATTGTTGGACGTGCCTTATGTGCTCACATGTGTGCTGTGACACACATTCCTTATGTCATACGTGACTAGTATAAACGTGATTGTACAGGAAGAAAAAGCTGAAGGGTAGAAAAAGTAAGGTGGATTGTATAAAATAGCTGCCGCACATACGAAGGAAATCGAAGTAAAGAAAACAAAAGTAATCATTTCAATGTTTTGATCCGAACTCAGATTGTCACTTATGTACGCGGTCGACTACACCACGGCCGCCTTTCCTTTTGAAAAAAAAAAGATCAATTTCATTTACTTAACATTTAGAATTGCAGCGCTAACTCTTGCGGTTACGTGGTATTCCAATGGTAAAGGGTAGTAATATAAAATCATACAAAGAGGCTGGCGACTGCGTCTATAGGCGTTTATGAGCCGGTATTGGTTTCAATATTGCTGCAGAGTAAAAAAGAAGAATTCGTAGGGAGATACATGCGCCTTGACGGTGGCGGGTTGTAATATTTCTCGCATTATTTTTGTATCTCAGGCGCACTCCAATTTCCGCCTGGGTACTTAGGTCCCTTAGGTAAAACCCGGATTTACCTGATTCTTGCACCCCCAGAGTTTCTGAACAATTGGGATGAACTCGATCTCTATCCGAAAATAAACCTCATAGGAAACTTGGTTTCAGTTTCACTGGGGAGAAAGCATAAGACACCGCAAGAAATGTAGCCAACATCTTGTGCGGACATCCGGAGGAGTGTTTTCACTCAACAGATCATTTTAAACCTATTTAAAGGCTTTCAATTATGACAGTGCTTAGATAGACGCCAAGTTTGAACAGTACATTTCTAAAACATGAAGCAAAAGCCGACGTACGTATCATGTGCTTCACTAGCTTCCGCGATGGCTCAGTGGCTATGGCGTTCGGCTGCTGACCGCAAAGACGTGGGTTCGATCCCGGCCGCGGCGGTCGAATTCTGATGGAGGCAATATTCCATAAACCCGTGGGCTGTGCAATGTCAGTTCAGGTTAAAGAACCCCAGGTGGTCTAAATTTCCTGAGCCCTTCACTAACGGCGTCCCTCATAACCTGAGTCGCTTTAGGACGTTAAACCCCCGTAAACCATAAACCATTTGAATCACTGAACTGAGCGCTATCCGCGCTGACAGTGTTGTGGCAAGGCTCTTCTGCATCTGAAATAACCGTATTGGCATTCAATCCGTGTGTTGCAGGTTAGAAACAAATGAGGATAGGTGTTTCACGGATTTAGAAGTGCAACGCAGCAGATGAACTGTGCTTCTCGAATGAAACAAATTATCAAAAAGAAATAGCTGACTCGTGTAAGGTTTGCAGTGCAACTTGCCATTCCCATATCTCTTGCAAAATAATGTACAAAAATATCAATTTTTATGTCACGCACAAAAGCGAGCCCTTGTGTTATATTTCCTTCTGCTCCAAAATGTTGTAAGATAAAAACAAAATAATGAAAGCTTTTCGTGAACAACCGCATTTCAACTCAAATTTTAACAACAAAAATAGCGCTATTTTTACTTCCCAAATTCGCAAAAAGTATTACTCGGGAACGAAGGGTCCCAGGTATAATATATAGCGACAGTATAAATTGCGGCCGTAACTGCAGGACTGCCTCTGAAGTGTACTAATACTACTTCCAGGCTTTTCGTAGGTGCCACTGACACTGTGAATATTGATAATAACGGTGATAACCAACGAAACAACTTGGACGATCAAGACATTTGACAGTCCCGGCTCCTTCGTCGCGCAGTCATAGCGCTCTCTTTTCCATACAGCACACCTACCTATCGTTTTGTGTTATGTACAGTCGTGCGTAAAAAGATTAGCACTAGACGTGCGAACAGGGCGGCCATAGCAAAGCTGTGGGTGGGGGTTATGAACGTGTCCATAAAAAAGTGCCAGGTTGCCAGCTGTGTTCGCAAATTAGGACGCATTGCAAGCCGCGAGGTGCGATTTTCGCCATTATGCTAACATTGTTTACTCGCGACGGTACCGTTACGATCGCTCAAAAAAGCCCACACATATATATATATATATATACATATATATATATATATATATATATATATATATATATATATATATATGCCTGCCTGCCTGCCTGCCTGAATACCTACCTACCTACCTACCTACCTACCTACCTACCTACCTACCTACCTACCTACCTACCTACCTACCTACCTACCTACCTACCTACCTACCTACCTACCTACCTACCTACCTACCTACCTACCTACCTACCTACCTACCTACCTACCTACCTACCTACCTACCTACCTACCTACCTACCTACCTACCTACCTACCTACCTACCTACCTACCTACCTACCTACCTACCTACCTACCTACCTACCTACCTACCTACCTACCTACCTACCTACCTACCTACCTACCTACCTACCTACCTACCTACCTACCTACCTACCTACCTACCTACCTACCTACCTACCTACCTACCTACCTACCTACCTACCTACCTACCTACCTACCTACCTACCTACCTACCTACCTACCTACCTACCTACCTACCTACCTACCTACCTACCTACCTACCTACCTACCTACCTACCTACCTACCTACCTACCTACCTACCTACCTACCTACCTACCTACCTACCTACCTACCTACCTACCTACCTACCTACCTACCTACCTACCTACCTACCTACCTACCTACCTACCTACCTACCTACCTACCTACCTACCTACCTACCTACCTACCTACCTACCTACCTACCTACCTACCTACCTACCTACCTACCTACCTACCTACCTACCTACCTACCTACCTACCTACCTACCTACCTACCTACCTACCTACCTACCTACCTACCTACCTACCTACCTACCTACCTACCTACCTACCTACCTACCTACCTACCTACCTACCTACCTACCTACCTACCTACCTACCTACCTACCTACCTACCTACCTACCTACCTACCTACCTACCTACCTACCTACCTACCTACCTACCTACCTACCTACCTACCTACCTACCTACCTACCTACCTACCTACCTACCTACCTACCTACCTACCTACCTACCTACCTACCTACCTACCTACCTACCTACCTACCTACCTACCTACCTACCTACCTACCTACCTACCTACCTACCTACCTACCTACCTACCTACCTACCTACCTACCTACCTACCTACCTACCTACCTACCTACCTACCTACCTACCTCTACACAGCGCTCGTGTCGTGTCTTGTCCTTCTTGTGTGATTGCTTGTTTTTGCGCTGCTCTGCTCCCTTGGTTAAAAATGCACCAACTAGCCCAAATAGAAGTTTTACTGATCTAAATACTTATACTTATACCTGCCTGCCTATACCTACCTGCCTACCTTTCCATACCTACCTACCTGCCTACCTTTGTATACCTACCTACCTGCCTTCCTGCCTACTTACCTGCCTATACCTACACCTGCCTACCTATACCTACCGGCCTACCTTTCGATACCTACCTACCTACCTACCTATACCTACCTGCCTACCTTTCTATACCTACCTACCTGCCTACCAATCTATATCTACCTACCTACACCTACCTATCTATCTAAACCTATCTACCTAAACCTACCTACCTACCTACCTACCTACCTACCTACCTACCTACCTACCTACCTACCTACCTACCTACCTACCTGTACCGACCTACCTACGTACCTACCTACCTACGTACCTACCTACCTAACCTACCTACCTACCTATAGCTGCTGACCAACCTACCTGGCTATACCTACCTTTCTACTTACCTACCTAACCTCTATACCTACCTGCCTGGGAGAGCGGAAAGTTTGGCTTGTTGGTTTATATGCATACTGAAGAAGTTGGCTCGGAACAACGAGGACAAGCGATACAAAGACTAGCGCTCGTGTTTCTCTCGCTTGTCCTCGTTGTTCCGCGCCAACTCCTTCAGTATACGTACCTACCAATTACCTACCTACCTACCTACCTGCCTAATTATCTATATCTACCTACCTAACTACCTACCTACCTATACCAACCTACCTACCTACCTATCTAATCTACCTACCTACCAATACCTATATCTACCTACCTAACTAACTACCTATATCTATACCTATACCTATACCTACCTTTTTACCTTCCTAACCTACCTACCAATACCTATACCTACCTACCTACATATCTATAGCTACCGACCAACCTACCTACCTATGCCTACCTGCACCTACTTACCTACCTACCAACCATTACCTACCTATCTACCTATACCTACCTTCCTATATCTATACCTACCTACCTGCCTACGTACCTACGTACCTACCCACCTACCTACCTACCTACCTACCTACCTACCTACCTACCTACCTACCTACCTACCTACCTACCTACCTACCTACCTACCTACCTACCTACCTACCTACCTACCTACCTACCTACCTACCTATACCTACTAACATATACCTACCTACCTACCTACCTACCTACCTACCTACCTACCTACCTACCTACCTACCTACCTACCTACCTACCTACCTACCTACCTACCTACCTACCTACCTACCTACCTACCTACCTACCTACCTACCTACCTACCTACCTACCTACCTACCTACCTACCTACCTACCTACCTACCTACCTACCTACCTACCTACCTACCTACCTACCTACCTACCTACCTACCTACCAACCTACCTACCTACCTACCTACCTACCTACCTACCTACCTACCTACCTACCTACCTACCTACCTACCTACCTACCTACCTACCTACCTACCTACCTACCTACCTACCTCTACACAGCGCTCGTGTCGTGTCTTGTCCTTCTTGTGTGATTGCTTGTTTTTGCGCTGCTCTGCTCCCTTGGTTAAAAATGCACCAACTAGCCCAAATAGAAGTTTTACTGATCTACCAAATAGAAGTTTTACTGATCTAAATACCTATACTTATACCTGCCTGCCTATACCTACCTGCCTACCTTTCCATACCTACCTACCTGCCTACCTTTGTATACCTACCTACCTGCCTTCCTGCCTACTTACCTGCCTATACCTACACCTGCCTACCTATACCTACCGGCCTACCTTTCGATACCTACCTACCTACCTACCTATACCTACCTGCCTACCTTTCTATACCTACCTACCTGCCTACCAATCTATATCTACCTACCTACACCTACCTATCTATCTAAACCTATCTACCTAAACCTACCTACCTACCTACCTACCTACCTACCTACCTACCTACCTACCTACCTGTACCGACCTACCTACGTACCTACCTACCTACGTACCTACCTACCTAACCTACCTACCTACCTATAGCTGCTGACCAACCTACCTGGCTATACCTACCTTTCTACTTACCTACCTAACCTCTATACCTACCTGCCTGGGAGAGCGGAAAGTTTGGCTTGTTGGTTTATATGCATACTGAAGAAGTTGGCTCGGAACAACGAGGACAAGCGATACAAAGACTAGCGCTCGTGTTTCTCTCGCTTGTCCTCGTTGTTCCGCGCCAACTCCTTCAGTATACGTACCTACCAATTACCTACCTACCTACCTACCTGCCTAATTATCTATATCTACCTACCTAACTACCTACCTACCTATACCAACCTACCTACCTACCTATCTAATCTACCTACCTACCAATACCTATATCTACCTACCTAACTAACTACCTATATCTATACCTATACCTATACCTACCTTTTTACCTTCCTAACCTACCTACCAATACCTATACCTACCTACCTACATATCTATAGCTACCGACCAACCTACCTACCTATGCCTACCTGCACCTACTTACCTACCTACCAACCTATACCTACCTATCTACCTATACCTACCTTCCTATATCTATACCTACCTACCTGCCTACGTACCTACGTACCTACCCACCTACCTACCTACCTACCTACCTACCTACCTACCTACCTACCTACCTACCTACCTACCTACCTACCTACCTACCTACCTACCTACCTACCTACCTACCTACCTACCTACCTACCTACCTACCTACCTACCTACCTACCTGCTTACCTACCTATACCTACTAACATATACCTACCTACCTACCTACCTACCTACCTACCTACCTACCTACCTACCTAAATATACCTACCTATACCTCTCTACTTACCTATACCTACCTACCTACCAATATGTACTGAGCTACATACATACCTACCTACCTACACCTACCTACCCACCTACCTACCATGCCTGCCTGCCTGCCTGCCTGCCTGCTGCCTGCCTAGCCTGCCTAGCCTGCCTAGCCTGCCTAGCCTGCCTAGCCTGCCTAGCCTGCCTGCCTAACCTGCCTAACCTGCCTGCCTAACCTGCATGCCTAACCTGCCTGCCTGCCTGCCTAACCTGCCTGCCTAACCTGCCTAACCTGCCTAACCTGCCTAACCTACCTAACCTACCTACTTATCTATCTACCTACCTACCTAACCTTATAAACTGTGTATAGACAGTGGACAGAGTTCTTATAGACTCCAATGCCCTCCTATAGATATTTATTTTAGTCTACTCATATTCTGCAGAATGTCTAGGGAGAAAAGTCTACTAAAGGTGGACATAAATATACAGGTTGCCTATAGACTGTCTATAGGATTTCCATTTTGTACAGGCGGTTCTCTAGGGTTTTTCTATAGGCAGTCTGTAGACTTTGTATGCAGAATTTTACGCACAGTCTATAGACTGTAGATAATTTTTTGTAACGGCACCCACCTTCGTACCTACCTACCTACCTACTTCTCTTTTTGTCTGTCTGGCAATCTGTCTGTCGGTGTCAGGACTCAGCTATCAAGCTACAGAACTACTGCTGACTAGGTTTAACCAATTTTGTGCTCTTCTAGGCCGCTTCGCAGTAGTGACTTCCCGCGTCAAGTTTAGCCTCAAATTCCGAAATGTCCTGCAGAGCACCGCTTTGCCATTTCGATGCTACTGCGCTTTTGATGACAACGTACTTGATGTGCTTAGAGCATTTTGCTATCTTCTAAGTTTACTGACGGCACCCCACTTGAAGAAAGAAGGCAGAGGGCTTCCTTAACAACGCTGCCGGATTTGGGAGTTCGTGAAGTGAAGGAATTGTTTTGACAGGTTCCAAGATACGCGACAGTGTGGGTAGGTCACGTAGGACGTAAATAGAAAGCATAATTAAAGGTAACAAGAAAGGTTAAGAAAAAGTGGGCGGAAGAACCAGTTGCGGCGTTGAAAATACCAGTAAGATAAGGTTGAAGGAAGAACGCAGTAGCAAAGCACACAGTGTCAAATATAAGAGCTGCCGAAAGTGCACTTGATGGACTCAACAAAAGTTCTGTCCACGTCGAAGGGAGTACTTTTGAATTCAGTACTAGCGAAAGCGAAAGAAACGCTAAGAAAGTATAAGCTGTCAAAACAGGCGCCATTGCCATATCTTCTATTAGTCGAAGAGAATGTGCAGAAACAGAATATATAGAGGAGAATGTTCGCTGTATTGCTTAATTTTTCCATAACTTTTACTTATCACCTTTGGCATCTCACGTTGTAGTTACCTGCGTGCCTTCCTAGGAAAGTTAGTGTATGCATGTTCTCAAGAAGGAACCACGATTTTTGCACGAGAAGTCACGCAATTGCTCACTGTTTAATGTGGCGTACTCAACTGATCGAGTAGAGTAAGAGGGCTGTAACTGGTAAGTTTCGGGTCGGGTTTACATGCGTGCTTTGCCGGCAGCCATGAGCGGTCTAATATTCAGATCAGGGCTCAGGGCTGTAGCCAGAATAGATGGAGTACTTTTTTCTTCACTGCCTGACCTGATTGTTATATAAAGTTAATACTTCCCAATTTTTCACTTACTCCTCAGGTTATAACACGAGACAAAGGCACGTGTTCACAGTAACCTCTTTCAGTGCGGGAAATAACTGTTTTAAGTGTTCTTTTCCGAGGACAATTACAGACTGGAAGAACCTATATAACGAGATTGTTATCCAGAATTCTTTAGCGATGTTTGAAAAATTCCTGCAAATGTTAAAAATTTCAGTGTTTCTATGCTTGTATTTTTGATGAATACCACCCCTGCTACAATATTGTACTAGATTGCACTATAAATAAAATAAATAAATAAATAAATAAATAAATAAAGTTATCCAGCTAAGCAGTTACCTATATTCAACTTTTACGCAAGTGAGGCTGCGTCTCCTACGCCTGTTGGTCTGACTACTTACTTCGTCATATAAAAAGGACGTACTTTGGCACGGAAGCAAAACTACAAGGAACTACTGCAGGGCGCACCTAAACCCTGCTAATTACAGTGTAGTGATATTGAGAGTGGCATAGAGGGTTGGACAGCTTATAGGTGCTCTTGAGCTATGAGGTACGCCTTAGTGTAGGGATCCATATTAATTTCAATCTGCTAGGTTTCTTTACAAGTATACTGGGGACCTAACTCCAAGAAATTGTTCTTAGTAAAAATTGATTTGCTGGTCTCTGGTTATGCGGCATATTGTACGGCAGCCAAAGGCGCATTTCTCGCATTAAAATTTTGTTTTGAAAATCTCCCCATTGAACTGAAGCTCTCGACGGCCTTACCGAGACGGACTTTTTGTTGCCGTTTTGAAGTGAATGGTCGGTTAGCGTAGCATCGATTCAAACTTAAAATTCGCTTTTGCCGGTTGACTTTTACTTGCGAAATTGGTCGCTGATAGCGACACGTATATTGCGTTTTGCGTATTGTCTAGCTAATAAAATCTGCGTGGCAGTGTTCTTTCCGCGATTAGCAAGAGGTACCATATCTATAAGGCCAACTTGATCTTCTCCTTGGTGCCCGTTTAAAGAGCACCAACAACAGACAGAGCAATATCTGTTTTCTTTTTCCCCTCCATCGAAGCGTGGTCACCATGGCCGGTATTCAATTGGCTTCAGCAGCTGGGCGGGATGGCCCTGGCGCTGTCGCAGCGGGTGTGGCAACCTCTCATATACATAAACATGCGCATGTAAGCACGCCCGTCTATCTTGATATTTGTAAGGACAGCCCAATCTCCCCTGAACGTGCATGCTGTTTCTCGCCCAAACAATGCATGCCAACCTGGAACACCTGGGCGCCAGAATAACTTAACCTAAGCAAATTGCTCATTTTCCTACGTCCCGTACAGCGTATTTAACGGCGATATTGAGATCCTATAGTAGTCGTACTAAAGACATTTTTGGAATTTTCGAACATTGCATGCTTTCAGAAGGTTCTGCATGCAGGTTCAATCTTTCCCTAAAATAATTTGGTCGTGGGGTGTGATTTTTAGTCGTATAGTAAATATTTTATGCACCCCCTGAAGGATATTCTTGAAAGGTGAGGAAAATAGTCGTTCCTATCTTAGATTTAGACCTTAAAAGGTCCTGTAACTGCGCCGCTGCATGGCTTATAAACGAATCCGCTGTCTGGTTTCTTTCGGCAAAGGCGCTTTCCTTCCTGCAGAGAATTCAAAGCCTTGGAACGTTTGACCTGAACGCCTACGATCGTCTTTCTCGCAGGCCGTGGGCAGTTTCATTGGATGGACTCTGCCAGCTTTTGTTGTCAGTGGAGAGAAATATCGACGAGCGGAAACTGTTTTGGGAGGATCTCGGTCAGGTTGCTATTCCTGTACCGCAATGTGTTCCGGCGGGCCATGAATTGAGCCCCATTCTTGGACCACGAGTTGGCGGCTTTGCCCCACAATATTGGTACTTTGTTGGCGCCGTTGATGCATTGGGAATTCGCACGCAAGCATAGGCTCCTGAATTTGGTTTTTAAGTGAGGAATTGTTAAGAATCTGTTTTCTTGGCGCAGTGAATCAATTAACTCATGTAGGGCAAATACAGTGAAGCTAAAAATAATGTAATGGTTTCTGTACCCATCTTGCCCTTTCAACAGAGAAGCTTTTAGGTTCCTTGAATTGGAAAGAAATGTATGCAGCCTGATGTTTAATTCCTATTCAGAAACATGTCCTGAAAACTTACCAATCTGTAAACTAGAATTTAAATTACATAAAAAACCAAGTCGTGTTTGCTATAAAAGTGTGACATAACAAGCACCTCTCTTAAAAGACTTCTTTAGACAGTCTATAGAATGCCCATAGACTTCTGTTTATAAAGTCTACAGACTCTGTAGACAAACTCGTGAAAACAGTCCACAGGCAATACAAATCCTATAGACAGTCTATAGGCAACCTAAAGATTTATGGTTGTACACTTTTAGTAGACTGTAGTCTATAGACTATGAATAGACAAAAAGAAATATCTTTAGAAAGGCAATAGAGTCTATAAGTGGTCTATAGACTGTCTATAGACCATTTTGGTAAATGGTGGCAGGCTAGATACGAGTACTGCCGGCCTTTGTCGTGCACTTGAAGCAAGCCTTATTATGATGATGACTATGATAGTTTTTGCACTGACCACTTTAATCAGGTTGCCAGCAGCGCCACCTTCTTTCTTGTTTTATTAGTATGGGGAACTCGGTGACCGCCTGGCCACATTCATTGACTTCTATCGCGCTGATTTTCTTTCTCTGCAAGAGGCTGCTTTGTGGTATTTTTTCAGGAGTTAAAACGCGCGGGCCGAGAGGCCGTTTCTATGACGTCGTCTGTTGCTCGAGCGATGGCGATGGACTGAAATTTTTGACCGATAAGCACAGCGTGAAGGCTCTTAGCATTTTATTCTTATGTTTTGATGTTTAGATTGATTGGCATATTTCGTTTTATTCTTACGTTTCGTTCCGCAGGTCTACTTGGACCTCGCTACGAAAGCTTCAGGTAACTACAACCAAACACACACATAGACAACACGAACGCCCGTGCATGCACGCACGCACACTCTACCCACTGCCGCCGCGGTGGCTGCGTATTTATTGTGCTTGGCTGCTGGCCCGACAGACACGATGGTTCGATCCCGACCACAGTGCGTGTGTCCGATTTCATTGCACATTCAAGAACTCCAGGTGCTCGAAATGATTCAGAGCCCTCCGCTACAGCACCCCCCATAGCCTGAGGCGCAATGGGACGTTAAACTCTATAAAACAAACTAAACTAAACGCACGCGCACAAGTAAGACGATAAAACTTGCATTCGATTACAAATGTAATAAGAAGGAAGCTTTACTACCCTCACGCCTTTATTAGTCTTCAGGCCATCCTAAAAATAAAAATGTATTAATTCACCTTAAGCTGGTTCGCAACATTTCGTACCCATTTAGAAAACACTGTGGTATATTCATCCTACAGTGGTCGTCGGAAAAGCCTAAGGTTTTGGCATTTTTATGCCTGGCGTTTAAAAACGATTCACGTGCGCGCATCTGACGTTAAGCTAGCTACACCTGTGCCGGTATACCAGCATGCCGACGTGTACCACACCGCGCCACGTGCCAAGGGCTGGTCAGCAGGCAAGGGGACAAAAAAAGGTGCTCGTTATGACACATATCACGGACGCCAACAGCCACCAAAAGCAAACAGCATACGTGATATCTTTTTTTTTTAGGTTTCATCAATGGGATATTAATAAAAGCAGAAAAAATAAAATGTATTTAGGCCAAGTGCGGATATGTGCGCCAGCACGATGTATTTCGGAGCAGCACTGCTCTGTTAATTTAAGGTAATTTTGGTGTGTGTAATCTTTCATGCAAAAGTGAATGAAGGACGTGGCACACCGGCCATAGCACGTGCCTTGTGACACTGCGCCACGGCTCACCGGCCCAAAGGCTACAGGTTGGCAAGTAAACCACTCGACGGGCAGGTGAGCAGTGATGCAGCGCCTCATGTTCTCGTCTGGTTACCACCAGCTACACCTTAGCAAGTCAGCCACTCGGTGGGCAAGTTAGCACTGGCGCAGTTGCTACTGCGCCACTGACAGCTCCCCCCCCCCCCCCCCGGTGGCTCGATTCATGTTGACCCTGGGTTGTAGGGATGAGTCTCAGCCGTAATGGCCACATTATATCTTCATCAACATCATCAGCATGACTACGCGCACTGCAAGACAATGGCCTCTCCCATATCACTCCAATTCAACTCGTCCTGCGCTAGCTGCAGCCATATTATCCCAGCAAACTTCCTAATCTTATCCGCTCACCAGACTTTCTTCCGCCGCCTACTACGCCTGCCTTCTTTTGGAATCCAGTCCGTTACTCTTAAGAACCATTTGTTACCTTGCGTTCGCATTTTTTACCTTGCGAGCTCATTTTCTGCTCTTGATTTAGACCGGGATGTCACTTACAAACGTTTGTTCCCTCACCCACTCTTCTTGCTGCCTGTCTCTTAACGTAAAACCTATCATTTTTCTTTCCATAGCTAGTTGAGTGGTCCTTAGCTTAAGTTCAACCCTTTTCGTTAGCTTCCATGTGTCTGCCCAAATGGAAAGTACCGGTCAGATACAGCTGTGTTATACTTTTCTCTTGACGGATATTGGCAAACTGCCACTCACGATCTGAGAGAAGCTGCCAAATTCGCTCCATGTCATTTTTATTGTGGCAAAAGAGAAATCGTCACTGAGATTTAGGAAACAAGCTCACGATAAAGGGATAATGAAATGCGGGTTTTCTCTAATAGCCCACATCAATCCTCCGAACGTTAATATCCATATACCATTTACAATCGGTGTCATTCTTTTTTTCACACCGAAGAAGCGGGTTCAGTTTCCCAACGAGTCGGCCGCATTGTACTAACAGAAGGTATTATATATATTAGCTAAAAATATTAGGATTTGTCGAAAAAAGTAGGAGCATTCTTGTGGGCACAATTCACGCGCAGGTATCAACTTTCGAACAAGTACCGCCGAAGTAAAAAAGCAAAATAAATGTGCTGGTTCCGCATAGCGGAGAAACTTGTTTCGGTAAAAGCAGAGTCGGCTACCCGCAGTTAAGCCCTGCATTTTAAAATCCGATAGAAACAAACTATCAGAACATGAGTTGCGCTCTAGCATCATCCACTGAAAAATTAAAGTAAACAACGCACACGATACATAAGTGGGGGAAGGCGGGAGTGAGGGAGAAAAGAAATAGTCGCAATAACAATAATAACCTACTAATCGGTACCTCATATCTGGTTGATATGATGTTGTCAATGCTTCATATTTGTGCAGTTTCGTGGAATCACTTTGTGGCATAGGCGTGTTTGGCTAAGTTTCTTCGCAAATTTACTGCCTTTAGCGATCAACTCTGTGGTGCAGCCTGCAGAGTGCATTGTGATTGAGAATGATTCCCCGTTTGGGTCTTGTCGGCGGTGACAGTAATTCAAACGCTTCTAAACAACCGTCTCCTGTCGTCAGATCAGCTCATTAGCAGCGCTTGCAGCCGCAATTCCCTCGCGACGCCACTGCGAGCGTCGTTGATTAAGTCACTGCATGCAACGTTATTGTCAAAAGTACTTTTGTTTTTTTCCGTGTTTCTGTCGACATGCTTGGCGTCTATATCATTACATTCAAATGTGGTCACTACCGTCTTTTCTTCTCTTCTAGGTATTCCGGGCAAATTTTTTCTTCTCCAGCAAATGCAGAGTCTGTGTGGCTGTGCACTCTCCTGCTTTATAAATCAACATCTATTACTGCGATTGCCGGCGCTTCTTCGAGCACCAACCTTTCGCGCCTCGTCTCTCAGCAAGGTGACAGGCAGCCGGAAATTGCTTGTCAGCGCGGGAGGTCAGTGAGGCGTGAAACAAATCGTCACTTAACGAGTTAAACTTCCTGTTTCTGACAGGTAACGCCTCGTGTCAACGAAGACTGAGTGCGGCAAGTCCAGCTAAAGAAGCGCACAGAAAAAGCAGGCGACGATACACTTTAAATTACGCTTTTATCTTCCTAACAAACGTGAACCTCCACTTTGTTACTGCGCTTGAGATTTCTGTATGGATTCTAGTGGCCACTTTCAAACAACATGAATGCTAAATTTACGAAGGACGAGCAAAGTATCGCAAAATAAGATAGCGAAAAAAAAAGAATAGCATTTTCAGGTGTCCTTCCGTCTTTTCTGAAGGTGCTTTATTTATGAGCTTGGAGCTGCTTTTGTTTTGTCTCTTTTTTCTGTGTACTTTTAGGCGACACATCCCGAACGCAGTTAAGTTTTGCTTTATTTACCTTGCACTCTTACTAAACACTTTATTGCTTGGGGTGTGCCCCGTAGCATCAACATAAAAATTTTAGGGATGATCAAATGGTTGACGAGGAAAAAAATACGAAAGTGGTTTTCTTTTACACTCGTGTCTCCTCAGTCAATTCCAATTGTGGTTACATTCAAATTTTTATTCCATTGTCTTTCATTCAGGAATATATTATATTTCTGATTCTATCTCAATTATGTTCTATTACAATTTTAATTCTATTCGTAATCGCTTGTTATGATGTCTCGACGCCCCTGGTGCCGGTTTACGCATCAGAAGCCTGCCGTCAGGTGGCGCCCGCATGCAGTACGGCGCGATTCAGAACTTGGAGGCAGGGGGTGGGGGAGTTGGTAACTTCCTTCCACGATAATACATGGTGAAGCCCGATGGGGCTTTAGTGTGGACCTTTAGGAAAACATCACCGCACTTTCGGTGTTGATGATACACTGATTTGGATGCTCTAGATGTAGAGGAAAGAAGCAGCTATAATCTCAGCAGCAGACTATGCATCACTCCTGGGGCTGCATTTTGCGGCCATTGTTTTCTCCAACTCTACCCCTAGTACCCGAAGTCCCTAATTTATATTGTACTTCGTTGGTATGGTATTCTATTGTGGCGTTAAACGGCGGAAATTGTAAGCAGATTCGCAGTATAATTCAAAACAAGTAATATCAGCATTTCTAAGCCACGGGAAAATATAACGCTTCACTTTGCTTCGATTCGTAAAGGGGGCTGACAACTGGCACGGCTTACCTGCGCCCCTGAAGTGAAGCTGACAACTTTCTTCCATTCCGAAAGGGCGCTTTGTTGTAAGGAGCTAACTACTCGCAAGCGTGTACTCAAGAGTTGCTACGTGCGCCTGTAGAAGACAGCCAAAGACGTAGAAAAAAAATGCATGGAAAGTTTTCTGACGTAGTGCAAACGATTTCGTTTGCAGCCGTGTGACTGCGCTTGGGTGAATGCTGTGTGAGTACTACCACTTTATTTTAAATATACACCACCTCAGGGGATTGCCTCAAACTACATGGGACAAAAAATTTTTCCAGTTTGAATTTTCGATCATTTGGGTTTCACTATGCTCTCTATTAGCAGCCCGGGTGAGCTTAGCGAGTTGGGTGGCTGTCCCAGAGGCTGCGTGGTGCCGAGGTCGACCCCAGCAACAGGACGAATTTCTCCTAAATTGCCTAAGTTTATGTGAAAGCTGTATAGTTTGTTGGTTTATAGGGTTTAACGTCCCAAAGCGACTCAGGCTATGAGGGACGCCGTAGTGAAGGGATCCGGGAATTTCGACCACCTGGGGTTCTTTAACATGTACTGACATCGCACAGTACACTGGCCTCTAGAATTTCCCCTCCATCGAAATTCGACCGCCGTGGCCGGGATCTAAGCCGCATCTATCGGGCCAGCAGCCGAGCACCGTAACCACTCAGCCACCGCGGCGGCGAAAGCTGTATAGTGTTCGAGTGTTTCTCTATGTCTTGACAACTTTTATCGTCGCCGAGCCTATTATACAGGTTAAGATGTGGATACAGAACAAAGAATGTAATCGTTCTAGATATGATAAAACATTAAGACGGTTCTTTCCAAGGTACTCACATCAGTTATAGAAGCGACTGAAGTGGAGATGTGACTCCACTCTTGGTGTATCTTTTTTTTTTAAACAAGAGGAAAAATAAGTTGGGAACTCCTCGAGAATAAATAGAACCCTATTGTTATCCTACACCTTATTTTGGGAATTCGCTAAAATGTACGATGGTATTTCACTTCACTCCCAGTTGCGAAGAATAGTTTCAGAAGGAAATGTTAACTAAATACGCTTTGAAGTGCATTTTCTTGCTGATCGAATAACACCTGCACAAACTATTCTCTTGTTGTTTCAGCACTCTCATAGACGAAACTACACGCGCCTAAAAACAGGAGCGGCGTTCTAATAACAGCAGTGCTATTACTGGTACAATGTAATGCAATTGCTAGCCGTCATGTTTGCGAATCAATGTCAGACTTTCGTATTGATTAGAGTGTAAATTGTCCACCAGTTCCCCAATAGAGACTCAGCTAGGAAGAATACTAGCTTTGATTTTTTTTCGGGACTTTGCGTGAACGCAGCTGCAATAAAACTCTGTGTGAACGAACTGCACTCACCCAAGCAGTGCTTAACAAGAGTTCGCCATTGTAAGTAGGCGGCAAAAATGCATAAAATGCAGCTCGTAGCCCCGAGGGCAAAGAAAAGAGAGGCCAAGTTCGGCCACCATCTACTCCTTCAACTCCACTTCGTCTCTGAACTGTACACTGGAAGTTAGCGCCTAATATAGTTTACGCGTTTATTGTTTCGGTGCAATCTTTCTCTTTTTCTCATTCCTGCGATCGTTTGCGTGAACCAAGTGTAAGCATAGAAACAAAAAAATGGCTTTAGTCATCCAGAAAGAAAGCAAAATTTTTGATAAAATGTCACTCGAAGTGAAATTCGAACCCAGGCCGGTAGAGAGAGATCAGCTTCGCATGCCATATTAGAGCACTAAGCCATCACCGCAGCCCAATACCGATGCGCTAAAGTCAAAGTCTATCGCTCTCGTTTGGGCATCGCTGTCTCCACGAACTTCCATTCGGCCGGCGAGAAGAGATCAGCTTCGCAAGCCACTGCATTAGAGTAGCACGATGTCACCACAGCCGAACACTCCGCGCGCATACTTTCGCATTCATAGTGAGTAGTAGGTAGTCGTGAGTGGCCTCCGTATTTTTTAAATATCTACAATAATTATAGTAACAACATTAAACCGTAACAATATTTTCTTGGCGTGAAATGGCGAGAATGATTACAGGGACATGAAATCAAAGCCTGATAGAAAAAAGCTTTGATTGGGTTGGATTATATGAGCTTAACGTCACAGAGCGACTCGAGCTATGAGGACGCCTTAGTGAAGGGCCCCGCAAATTAAGATCACCTGGTGCTTTTTAACGTGAACTGACATCGCACAGTACAGAGGCCTCTCCAATTTCGCCTCCAGCGAAATTCGACCACCGCGGCTGGGATCGAACCGGCGTGTATCGGGCCAGCAGCCGAGCGCCATAACCAATCAGCCACCGCGGCGGTCTTAGGTAAAAATAAACGACAATTGGTGATTACTGGTATAATTTTTAATCTCTTTAACCGAACCTTCATGAATACCTTTCGCTTTTTTTTGCTGTGGGAAACAGTTTCTCAGATGACCGTTCACATTTTCTATTGGTTTAAATATGCTTCTGTAATGCTCAGCTTAGGCTGTGGCTGCCGGAAAGTTTGTATTTCAAATGAATCAAGAGGCTTTCTCGTAACTTCTGGGAGGTGCAATAGAGGATCGGTATGCACATTCTGATAATTCCCCTAAGATCTCAATGAGAGAAATATTGCGGGCTACTGCGAGGCACTTGGAAACCGTAAATGGCATAGTGACGGTGAATACAACCGTAAGACAAATTCTCAAGGATATCCGGATTATTATAGCATCGCACTCCCTGCTGTGTTGTAACAAATGGATTTGCGCAAGTACCTTTGTCCGAAACATGCTCCTTCCATTAGTGCCATTTTTGGTGTCGTGGTTCGTATGCATGCATACACACCGCTAGTCTCAGATTAACACGGCTTCTGCTTTTATTGTGGTGCATGAGCTACGTACGGCAGAGCGCAGCAACCATACTCTTGCATTCCTTCGTTTTCCGCATGGCCACATTTAGGGGAGCACGCAGAGCTGCTTGGGGGCAGAAGAAAAACCTTTTTCTATGAAGTGAGAAAATTTCTGCCAAAACGCGTGTTTTTTTTATGGAACTCGCACTCAGATAAGCGCAGAAACAGTTAAACGGAAGTTTTGAACGAAAAATGTTTCCAGTTCTGCATTACCGATTCTACTGCGAATTTTAATCTTACCATGAACACAGTTCTTTTAAGGTGAGCCATCAAGAATGCCTGTTATGGAGATGCTAAGTTGTGGTTCGTGACCTGCTGCTTTATGAATATAAATTCTGAGTCCTAGGAAAGGCTTCCAGTTCCAACGATAGGCAATGCATACACAACTTGACTGTGCATTTCATGGTTGAGGATGGGCGCAGCTCAGCCTGCACTGTTATGAGCAATTTTAAAGGCAATTTCCGAGTGACTGCCAAACCCTAAGTGTTCTGGAAAGCATGTGATTAGGGCTGGCAGTCACTCGAGAGTTCAGTTCAATTGCGCGCCCGACTGTGGCCCAATTCCGCGCAGCATGACAGCATACAATATGCCTTAGCTGATAAGCTGAAAATGTCTCCAAACACCCTTAACTGTTGATGACTCTTCAGATCGAAAACGTAGGATGGCAGACCAATTCGGCCTTTACATTGCAATATGTAAGCCAACTTATATTCCGCCATGTTTTGTGGTTATTTCACCTCTTAGGGCAGGTAGTGACAGCCAATTCGAATCACGACAGTGAAATAACTAGAATAGTAAGATTGGGGCGGGGTGCAGTTGGCAGATTCTCTTAAATCAGGGATGGCAGTTTACCAGTATCCCTCAAGAGAAAAATATCTGACAGCTCTATGTTACCGCTAATCACATAAGGGGCAGAAACGGAGAGGCTAACTAAAGGGGCCCAAACTTAAGACAGAGCAGGAAGTTATGAAATGAAAAATGATAGGTGTAACCTTAAGAGACCACAAGAGGGTACAGTGGGTCATAGATCAAAGACAGCTTAATGACCTCCTAGTCGAAATGAAGAGGAAAAAATGGTATTGGGCAGGCATGTAATGCGAAAGCAAGGTTCGTAAGAGATGGTTCGTAAGAGGACTGGATTCCAAAAGAGGGCAAGCGTAGTAGGAGGCGGGTAGGGTGGCCGCAGCTGGCATAGGACAAGTTGAATTGGAAAGGTATCAAAGAGGCCTTTGTCCTGCAGCGGGCGTAATCAGGCTGGTGGAGATGGTGAAATAATCCTTTTTATTGGGTTCTATTTTATTCTTGCCGTATACTTGTCGGGCTAATTCACTACCTGTAGAGCACGGGGAATTAAAGTACAAAATTAATGCGAATGAAAGTGAATGGAAACAATTACGATACTCACTGGCGCTTTCTTTCAGCGCAGGCAATAGTAGCTATGCACGATTGTGCGTTTTATTGTAGTAAAAGCGGCTGGATTTGCAACTATTCCCTGCATGGACTAATCGGAGTGAAATGTAGTTAAGGCTCATTACAAACAGAACCTCAGAAGCAAGCACTGGCCCAAATAAGCGCCCGCCAAGGTGGATCAGTGGTTAGCGCGCTCGGCTATTTAGCCCGAGCTTCTGGGTTCGAACCTGACCGCGGCGGCCGGGTTCCAGTGGAAGCGAAACGCAAAGGCGCCCGTGTGATTTGTGATGTCAGTGCACGTTAAAGATCCCCAGGTGGTCGAAATTAATCCTGAGCCCTCTGCTATGGCTCCTCTTTCTCTCTTTACTCTTTCACTTTCACTTTCTTCTCTTCCTTTAAGGCGCAGTTTGGGGTCCACCCAGGTATGTGAGACGATTACTGGGCCATTTCCTGTCCTCAAAAACGATTTTTTCCCGAATAAGAGCTACAGGCAATGTAAGTTGTGCGACTTCACCTAAAATATCTTAACGCAGCACGATAGTCGGATTTTCTTTGGATCGCTCATTTCCATTCATTTTTTTAGCATTAGAAGCCCCATTCGACGGAAACGCGTAGTCGATCATAAAATTCGTCCATTTGATGAAGGGAAGTGATGTCGCCAGACCGGAGCGGCCCCACCAGTTATACAAATGCGACGTCAACAGTGCGAACATTTCCCGCTGGCTGGTGAAGTGACGTAACCCCATGGGAGTTTATTTTTTCCGGTAATGTGGCATTAGGTGCATTATCGTGCTTGCAAATAAATGCAAGGTCTGTATGCTCAAAAGGCCGAATGTGTCCTACAGGCATTTTTACAGAGTCGGTGGCAACAATAGCGCTGTGGTCAACCTATAGTGCACACTTCCTGCCAAACCGTCTAGCGTAGAAGATGTATGCACTCAATCAATACGTGTGCTTGACAAAAACTGCAGTTAAATCGAGCGGAATGCATGGAGACAAGAGAGAAATTATGGAACAGACACTACAGCACTCCCAGTGTAAGCAGTGGGCCATCTTCAAGCCATGGGAAAGCACAGGAAGGGATCGGGGCTGGACTCAGATCACAGAATGCCACCGGTGCCACACCAAGCTAGAGTTGAAGCGCGCATTGAAGTACCACCTGCACTTGCACATGGGAGCACAACTGCTTTCATGCGAGGAATACCTCCTACAGTTCCCTATCGGACTTCTCCTAAAGCGTCATTGCTCCATTAAGCACCACCGCCCGTCGTTCTCTGGGTTGGGATGCTGGCACATTTATAAACTCAAGCGGGAATGGGTGTAATTTGTCCCGAAGAATACCATTTATATCAGAATCTTCTTCTTCCTGAACCATTATGGCAAAAAGAGCTTTGTGTGTGTACATTCTACAGGCCAAAGCACGGAGAGAATACTGTAGCGCCGTCTGCTGCACCCGATGTAAGTCAACGGATCTTGGCTTCCACGGGAGACGGTCACACTTGGACATAGGCCTTGCGCTGCCAAATTCGTGTGAAACTCTCAAGATCGATTGCAGGATCATGTTCAGTGAACTTCGACTTTTGCGAAAGATCGGCATGCACATCGCGACGTCTCTGCCAAGCACCGCGTCCACTAACCGAACCGAATGGCTTGGTAAGTGCATGGTAACTCTGCATGCGATAATAATGATGCTGCGGCTATGCTCTTTATTTACACGCTTAAGAAATAAGTCATACAATACAGAAATTCTTGTGGTGAGCAGTGTTTTATCTCCGCAAAGTGCGATCAAAACAAATCTGACACGGCGCGAACCTTGCAAAGAGCCGGCCTACAGCAAATGAAAGTAACGAAGCACGTATGCTGTTCTCTAGAATGGCGTGCCCGAGTGACCTACACTAGCCAACAGCCGTAACTTTCCCTATGAAACTGCAAACATATTTTGACTGGGAAGGTTCTATGAAGATACTACGAGGTGCTTCGATGTTTTGTAGCCGCCGACGCTTGTGCCTACAGGTTATATTTTGCAACCCACTAGCCATAGTTTCATTGCAACGATTCTTAGAATTTGATATTGTGGCGTCGTGTACAGCATCGCGGTATTTATATGTGATGCTTATGAAGAGTTCTTGGTCTCTTTCTTGCCGGAATATGCTTATATGTCCCAAGCAACTCTGTACATTCAGCCATTTACAGCTTTGAGTTAGGTAGCTACAGAAATTGATTCTGATCACGTGAAGTCAGACCAGTTAAACATGTAGTGGATCTTAGTGCACCTGTATTAGCTCATATTTTCAACACTGCATTGTCAACAGGCGTTTTTCACCAGAGCATGAAGGTCGCGAAAGTGACAGTTATACACAAAGGAGGAGATAGGAACAATATGAGTAATTATCGTCCAGTCTCTATACTGCCAATTTTTTCTAAAGTGCTTGAAAAGGTAATTAAGGTCAGAGTGGATAGCTTCTCTCGCAAATACAATTTAATAACAGATAGTCAGCACGGTTTCAGACAAAATCGCTCTACAGAAATCGCCTTACTAATTCAGAAAGACATAATACCAGATAACTTTTAAAAAATATTGATGACGCTTGGTATTTACCTAGACTTCAGTAAAGCTTTTGACCGCGTTAACCAAGACTTATTGCTCACACAATTAGAAAGATATGGTATCCGAGGACTATCGCTCCAGCTTCTAAAATCTTACCTTCACTCACGAACCCAATTTGTAGCAATAAACGAACATAAATCAAGCCCTCGACAAATAAAAACTGGCGTTCCATAAGGCAGTATTCTAGGTCTCATATTGTTTTTGTACTATGTAAATGATGTTGTTCAAACAATCCCTAGATGTCAATTTGTAATCTACGCCGATGACGGTACTGTGTATGTTGCAGGCCGAGATTTATCCTGTATGCTTCGCGAAGCAAGCTCCGTTTGCAATACGCTTCAAGAATAGTCGCACAGAAACAACCTGCTTATCAACGAGGCAAAAACAAAGTGCGTCCTTTTCAGGGCTCGAGGGACTTGCGTCAAGATGACAAATACTATCAGATTAGGACCATTTAGTATATCGTGCGATAAAGGTGCAAAAACACTTGGGGTGACTTTCTCAGATGACATGTCTTGGAAGGAACATGTCAAGATTCTTTGCGGGAAAGTGCAAGAAGCTGCCGATATTTTAAATAGGTGCCGTCACTCGTTTCCAACTGGTGTAAAAAAACTTCTTTATAATTCATTAATCTATTTGCAGCTTGATTATTGCTCACTGATTTGGGGAACACAACATTGAAGAATATACTTAGCTTAATTGTATTGCAGAAGAAAGCAATACGAGCAATTGAGAACGTTCTTTACTTGGAACACACTCAAACACTTTTCCTCAAAAACAATTTTTTAAAAGCTACTGACATATATAGCTTAAAGTTAATTAGATGCTACAAGCGAGCAATTAAGGGGAAACTTGAGACATTCCTTACACAGGCAAACTTAGAGAGCACACACAGCGTCTATCCCTATCGTCCTCAGGTACCCTGGAACATTCCTTTTTCGCGTACATACTATGGCCGACAAAGAATTGCGCACACGCTTCCAAGCATTCTTAACCGCTCCCACTCGGAAGGCGTGGATGTGGAAAGGCTTAGAAACAACCGCACTTTACTGATATTATCATGTCATAGTGAATATTTGTGATTTCAAGAGAAATAATCAATGCGGATAAGTTTTTCATTTCATTGATATTATTAGTGTTTTCGCATTAGACAGATGCGTTGCGCACGTATGTCTCTCTTTCACGTATATTTGTCCGAATCTTTCATTTTTTTATATCTCTTTTTCCCTGTAAACAATGATTGTCTTTTGCCTGGTACCTTTGTAAAATTTTAGGCTTTGAAACCTGTAGTCTTGTATGCAGTATTTAATCTTTTTTTGTGTAATCTTGTACCGGGATATTTGCAAGCTGTTACTGTTGCCTTTGGGGGGATGGAGCGCTGTCAAGCTGTGTTAAAACAGCTTTTTCTCCACCCTCCCTTTTCATTTTTTGTGTGGAATAAATAAATAAATGCTCAATGTTCAAATTACTGTCCACAGTTACGTGTCGCTGCATGGTTTTCTTTTGTGGGGTTTAACATCCCAAAGCGACTTAGGCTATGAGAGACGCCGTAGTGAAGGGATCCGGAAAATTCGACCACCTGGGGTGCTTTAACGGGCACTGACATCGCACAGTACACGGGCCTCTAGAATTTCGCCTCCATCGAAATTCGACCGCCGCGGCCGGGATCGAACCCACGTCTTTGGGGTCAGCAGCCATGCGCCATAGCCACTGAGCCATCGCGGAAGCTAGTGAAGCACATGATACGTACGTCTGCTTTTGCTTCATGCTTCAGAAATGTACTGTTCAAACTTAGCCTCTATTTAAGCACTGTCATAATTAAAAGCCTTGAAATAGGTTTAAAATGATCTGTTGAGTGAAAACACTCCTCCGGATGTCCGCACAGATGTTGGCTACTTTTCTTGCGGTGTCTTATGCTTCCTCCCCAGTGAAACTGAAACCAAGTTTAATATGAGGTTTATTTTCGGATAGAGATCGTGTTTATCCCAATTGTTTAAAAACTCTGGGGGTGCAAGAGTCAGGTAAAGCCGGGTTTTACCAGAAAATCAAGGGACTTAAGTACCCAGGCGGAAAAATGGAGTGTGCCTGAGATACAAAAATAATGCGAGAAATATTACAACCCGCCACCGTCAAGGCGCATGTATCTCCCTACGAATCCTTTTTTTTACTCTGTAGCTATATTGAAACCCATACCGGCTCATAAACGCCTATAGACGCTGTCGCCAGCCTCTTTGTATGATTTGATATTACTACCCTTTACCATTGGAATATCACGTAACCGCACGAGTTAGCGCTGCAATTCTAAATGTTATGTAAATGAAATTGATCTTTTTTTCTCAAAAACAAAGGCAGCCGCGGTGTAGTGTTATACCCCTGGGTATAACACAAAACACTTTGTTTATGTCTAGATGGTATACCTTTCTATTGGCCCACTTCCAAATTTCCAGATGCGTTGACTTATTCTATGCACGTTTGGTCTGCAAGCACAGACAGGAATGTGATGATATTAGGCAGTATTCTTCTCAATACCCACAAGTTACATCTTAAATAAAGATATATTGTATTCTCTTCGGAGTTTGTATCCAAAAATTAATATTTCTGCATGCGCAGAGCCACAAGGAGGCGTCTTTCACGGTCTCTTCTTGCCAGTGTTATGGTTCAAGTCATCAGTTATTTTTTAGTCCAGAATATTTACGACTGGTTGTAGCACATGTGTGCAAAGTTTCACTGGAATCTGATGAACACTTTCGGAGAAAACGTGCAATGAATTTGAGAAATTCATAAAAAAACGCAATTTGAGAAAAAATGAAAATGTATGTTCGCGTCCTGCTGACTTTTTTGCAGGTGTCTCCGAAACCCTTCATTTTATCCATCGTCTTAGTTGCTCTCGGTAGAGTGAGAACTCGGTCCTGTCAACACGCTCTTTGTCCATTCTGTCGAGGGCAATATTACAAAATACACATAATGCACATATGATGCGACCTGATGCCACTCCTTTTCCGCAGGTCCTAAGTGCATAAACGAACCTTTTATTTACTTCAAAGACGTTGCCAGCTGCACGCCTGGCGGTCTCGAGCGCATTTAGAGCATCGCTCTCGCTGCAGGTGAAATTTATAGAGGATGCCAGACCGCCTCGCCTGTCAATAGCTACTTCCAAAATTATTCCTTTGTTGCACTTTTTGTTCAAAGCAACATCTTGTAAGAACCTGCGGAGAAGAGCAAAGTTCATTAGACGGTAGCCAGTCGTACTTAAAGCGTCTACATTGAAGGATTCACCAACGATCCTCTCCCCAAGTTACCTGAGGTTGGCGCTTCGACGTGCCCGTTTCTCACTGCCCTTCTTTCTGGTGAACCGATTACCTTTAAATGTTCTCTTCATGCTCCATTTCCTGCATGATCGTGTCATCTTCTGGGCAAGTAATACGTTTGAAACTCGTAACACAAGCGACTGCAAACGCAATGTTGGAAACAATAACAAAGAAACACGCTACAAGAGCACCACTAGCAGCACATCTGCTATAAAAGTAAACATTTGTAACAATATAGTATATTTTAGTACGCATCATTTACTTTCCACACACGCACACACGCACGCACGCACACACACACACACGCACACACACACACCCACACGCACGCGCGCACACACACACACACACACACACACACACACACACACACACACACACACACACACACACACACACACACACACACACACACACACACACACACACACACACACACACACACACACACACACACACACACACACACACACACGCACGCACGCACGCACGCACGCACGCACACACACACGCACACACACACACACACGCATGCACGCACGCACGCACGCACGCACACACGCACAGACGCACGCACGCACGTACACACGCACACCCACACACACACACGCACGCACGCACGCACGCACGCACACACACACACACACACACACACACACACACGCACGCACGCAAAAAAGAACTGCAACTTAATGAATAAAACAGCGAAAGGCAACGATAGACAAACCGGCCTCCGAAATCCACCCGCCAGTTTTAAACGCCAAGTCTCGCGGCACACTTCCGCGCGACATTTAAACCGTTTTGAGCGGGCGCTCGATGCCGCGCTTCCGCAGGTTTTTTCCTCATATTGCAGTTGTTTTTTCTGTGTCAGAATTGCAAACTCGTTTTTTTTGGTGGGTTTACCCTACCATACCTCTTTAAAGAGCACAAATGAAATTAAAGCAGCAGCAGTAGTAGTAATGGCTATTTTATTAGCGAAAGGAAAAAATGGCCGTGGCCACCGTGTTATCGGCGTCAAATGAAATACTAACAGTGGAGCGCGTGGCCAAAGCTCCGTTTTATGCCGTCTACCTGTCTGTCAGCGGTAGACGCACTCTTCCGGTTTGCGATAGTTTTGTTTCTGTCTTTTTTGACGCTCGTTTTCTCGTTTTGCCGCTGGAGTGCCACGTGCAATGTTTCCTCCTATCGTAACTCACGCAGCATGGTATAGCCGGCAGCCACGGCGGTAGATAGCGTGGGTGAAGCGAGCGCTCATAGACCCCTGGCCTGCAGCACTTTATTTCACTTCCATTCTCGGCATGTTATCAGATAGTTAAACGGGGCCGTTCTCACTTCTATAGGGGAGACTGCCAAGACAGGTGCTGAAGAGTGAGCTGCCAATCTAAGAAATGGATTATGCTATCCAGAGGTTCTTCATGGGTGAACTTCGAAGCCAAAAGCCCAGGTTAAACGATAAGTCATTTCATTCGTCTTGGAAAAAAAATCGGCATCATTATTGGATACATGGGTATGGAAACGAAGTAATCTTGTTGTCACAAAATGAGCGATAGTGTTATCAGCGTCTGGTTGCGCTGTGAACAAAGAGAGACTCACCGGTTGCTCGAATTAAGAATAAAACGAATGCCGTTTCTCGCGTCGCGATATGATACCATTACATTAAAGCAACCTTACCTCATATACAGAACCGTAGACAGGCACATACGGCAGAAAGGCACACCTGGTGTTGCCGGCTCTCCAAATCTCTCATGATGGTCCAAATGAATTCAAAACGTTGACTTGTTATAGAATATCATGCAGCTCCAATTCAACGTAGTCTATGATGCATGGTCTTGTGCAAACACAAGCCTTGCTTTTCTGTGTGCTTCTGAGACCTCTGGCTACTGCGACGGGTACAATAGCTTAGCAGAACATCCCCGAGTAGACGATGTCTAATGATTGACGCGCTGGCACAAGTGTCCTTTACTTCACTAGCCGTAACGTTGGGTGTGTCTGCACCTGCGGCCACAATCAGTAGGTCTTCGTCCTTGCCGGTAACCCTCTGTCGGCGCCAACGAGCCATGTTTCCAAGCGCTCCTACACCACTGAATGCTTTGGACATTCTGGTATTTGCAGACACTAGACGACCTGTTTTGACGCGTTGCTGCACGCCGTGACGGTAGAGAAACTATTCGCGCTCTCCGTTTGGGCCGTACGCTGGTGCGTGAATGTTGCATTATACTGCATGTGAGATTTTCTGATGGCGGATAAAGCTACCAGAAACAAGCAATTCAAGAAATGTAGCGTAACACAGCGACCACAACCCGTTTATTTTTTTTTTTTCACTCTGCGCATCGCGACCAGACGCTGATAACACGAAGATGATGGAAGCAAAATGAAAGTGCTGCAGGCCAGGGAGCTACCAGCGCTCGAGTCACACACGCGGGCCACAGCAGGTTCCGCCGACGAAAACGCGGTGCGCAAGTTGAAATGAGTAAGAAGAGCGAATGTGGCGCTCCAGTGTCAAAGCGGGAAAATGCGCGACTAAGAGAACACCAGCAAAACTATCGCAATTCAAATGAGCGTGGATGAGGTCTAATGGCGACAGGCAGACAGCGTAAAATCTACCCTTGGCCGCTTGCTCCGCTGTTAGCATGTCATTCGACGCCGTTAGTACATGAGTGTCTCATTGAACTGTATGAACAAGCCCATTGTTTCAACGCGAAGTTGTTTATGAACCCACCTTTTTAGTATATCTTAAGACTGTAGCATACCAATCAATGTATCCCCATTTCTCTCATCGGGACTGTAGTAGTAGTCTGGTTTTAATGGTCAAAAACGCACCCGAACAGTTTTCCCTGCAAGTCAAAAATTATACCTGCGGACGGAGGACAAAAATAAAATCCATGTTTTTGAACGTATCGAAACATTAGAACATCCCGGTCAGTATGCTTATATCAGCACCTTACAATATTCCATAGTTGTCTCATAATGATTGTCAAAAGCGCACCCAACTGGTTTTATACGGCAGCCTCAAATGCATGGCGTCAGCGCAGGACAAACTTTAAAAGTAAGGTTTTCCTACACATCAGGATGTTAGGGTCATTCCCATCAATATGTTCATTAAATCTTACGAGATTCGACAATTGGCTCACAAATAACAGTGATGTCAAAAGGCAGCTGGAATTTGAAATGTGCCGTTACCCAATAAAAGCCACGGTACCAATGTTTTCCCGCAAAAAGGCAGCAAGGCTTTCGATTGGGTAACGGACATAGTGCTTGCCTCAACCATCGCGAGACGCGCAGCTTCATTAGCGAAAATATGGAATTCACTGTACAGAAACATGCAATCAGTTATTTGCGGTAGCTTTAGTAGGATTTTAATGAGCAAGCTCTGTTCCTAACCGTGGATACCTGCTCTACCACTTTTATCAAGGTTGCACCCAGTGTAATCTCCGGGTTCTGGTGCGTACACCACCGAGAGAGTTTGCAAATTTTGATGTGTTGTTACAATAGGGGGAACTTGAGTTGTTTTATAAAATTTTGTTCAGGTGAACAGTGCTGAAGGGACGGCATAAAGACACAGGCACGATAGCTCTATATGGACGGCTGTGTGTCTAGCGTTGTGTACGCGTTCAGATGTTTTTATTCTTTGACAATATCTTCAGCATGTCGAGCGAGATAACAGTACAAAATTTTCGTTGTTCCTTCCGCTGCATAACGTTCTCCAGTGTTTGACGTGTTATGAACTAGTCAAATGTTCGGTTGAGAATAGGTTGGTAACTCTAAGATGTCTTCCCTTCGTGTTTGAGCATAACAGACAGAGTGTACTGCCGATACTACTAAATAAGACCCTGCATGAAATGAAGACACGAAAGCGAGATAAACACATATGCATATTAGGAAGCGAATATTTCGATGTTGCTAACCACATGTTCAGAAGAAGAATGCAATTGGTTGGAAAAACAGACGCGTTCTCATCTATATAATGTATTTTTTTTGTTTTTTTTCTACAGTTGCTGCATGAAAACGGTTTGCTGTGACCACGTTGTCACGTAGTTCACATTAAAAAATTTCTTGTTACATAAAAGAGCAGTTACATGTACGGGAGGCGTTTGAAATGAGAGAGCAGCGTAAGATGACCTTAGTGAAGGGTTTTTGTTGCTGGCAATCTTAAATACACCGAGTGTAGGCTTTAGCAGGTGCAGTTTGTTGTCTGTGTCATTTGCCTTACTGGACTACTAGTTATTCCGTAGATAACTCTATAAGTTCTATGCAATCATTATGTGCAATATTCACTTCCTCCAAATTGTCTTGGTGAGCTCGTACAGCACAGTGTCACCTTTTTCATTCCTGTCTGTGCCGACATGGCTCTGCACACAACTAATTTTATTGTTTGTTCGTGTGTCCTAGTTCTTCCAGTGTTGTGTATGATACCTCTTATTAGCAAAGGTACAACAATTCTAGGGTGTCCCACTTTCAGCACGCTTACTTTGTCCTTGCTCTTAAAATACGTTCTAATTTTTTTCCCACCCTGACGCTGACAGCTCAGCAACTGCTCATAAAATGCGACATTTCTGAAAAACCAAGGAAGCGTCTTGAGCTTCGATCACCGTGAACTGTCTAGAAATAACTTTCTGGAAAAAGGAGCACACTAGTTTGCTAATCATTAATTTATAAACCTGGAACCTGCACCCTGTTTTAGCATTCCTTTGTTTATTTTTTATTTATTATGGTTCTACAAATCGCCCGTAGGTATCGTGGTAAGGGGGATGTCACAGAAAGGAAAAACGCGAGCAGTGGTTAAATGCTCACAGGATTATTGCACATAAAGCACAAAAACAAAAGAACGAGATTTCTACTATAAAAAAACAGTATAGAACCAAGTTTCGAGACGAGCAAAGAAATTTGTTACATAGGGAAAAAAAGCAAAATAAGAATAAAATGTAGAATGGAATTTAATGTCACAGTATATTGCTATGCACTATCACAAAGGTATTGTTACGTGGCCCGAAATTTAGGCAGGCACAAGGACGACCAGAGCACAGGGCACCGATCACAGCGAACACCGAGCGCATAGCACGCACACACCATACACTTCCTCCACGTCGTCTTTAAGAAAATTATCCGCTGCAATATCACCTTATCGCATCCCCAAATTGCTCATCACTTGTAGGCACTTCGGCCTGAGGCATTTTGTTTCATTCGTTAATGATGCGAGCAAAGAAAGACGTCTGGTGGAGTTTTGTTCTGGAGCAAATTTCGCGTAATTTTTTCTCTTGTGGTCATGTGTTTGTGGTATGAATGAAGTTGGTTTTAAGAAGACGTAGCGGTTGATGGCGATACAATTCCGGTTAATTTCATTTAATAGCAAGCATCTAGCTAACATAAAAGCAAAGAGCGAACCAAATTTATAGCTTTCTTTTCACACCGCTCAATTTAGAAGCACTACAGCTTGAGCTAAAAAGCCGTGTACAATCCAAAAATTTAGGCAATCTATGGGAGCCATTGGGAAGAATATGTCTCCGAGGAATAATGTTTTGGTGGAGGAGAGCTTGGATTCAAACACGCAGTAAGAAACAAGCCTGGACTTCTCCTCGTCTTAGATTGTTTTCTGTGTAGTTCTTTTTAACTGCCTTTTCGACTCTGTATTTTGTTCTTCCACGCGCAGGTGTAGAGCTTTTTTTCTTGTAGTCGTAGCCTTCCGCTTCCCCGAAAGTGTAGCGCATGCTTAGCTCTCTTTTTCTACGAAGTTTCTCTCTTGAGGCGTCGTTTTGTTGCGGAATAAACCGGTCTTTTTGTACTGACTGTGGGTGTGTCCCTCGTCGGGCGAGACCACGGCTCGCGGACCGCGTTGTCTGGAAAGCGGAGCATTCACATTTCAGATCGAGTGAAACCTTCTTTGGCTTTATAGCGGTCATCATCCGAATATCGACCTGATATAGCGTATCCTCCCGGCACAGAGACCAGCAACACAGCTAGAAAAAAAGATATATTTTGTAATGCACAGCTTTTCTAGCTCCTCTTCTCTTTCAATTTCATTGAAAATAGATTCACATGAATATCTGCAACAGGGATTGACGTCAGAGCTTGGGTAACGAAACATGGTTACACTGATTTTAATACTGCTCTATCAGAATTCAAAAATCGCAAATTAACTGCATTGCTACCATCGAGAAAAATATTGCCACGTGCCTAGCGCCGCGCGACAGCCTTGTTTGGTGCCGACGACGACGAAGCGGTTGTTGTGGGCACGAGCGGCGCGCTGGTGCTGCTCTCTGTGACTCTGTGATCGGAACGGCAAGCCGACCTTGTTCTGTGGTCCTTGGCAACGTGTTCCTTCCCTGTGACTTCAGTCGTGACACTGGTGGAGGTGCCATCGATGATCCCTTCTCCTGCGGACGATCCTACGCGGCCGCCTCTCGTGACCACTCCTGTTCATCGTACCAACCGACGGCTCCGAGGCTTGCCCCCCGAGGCCTTCGCTCTTGACGAAGAGACCCTAGCTGTGGCAACGACACCGCCCGCCCGTACCATGACTGTCCCTTCCACCCCTTCGTCCTGTCTCATCCTTCAGACCCCACGCACCCCTAAACCATTTCACGGTGAGCAGTTTGAAGACGCCGAGGACTGGCTAGCTCACTACGAAAGGGTCGCGACGTTTAACGGCTGGGACGACGCTGCGAAAATGCGGAACGTCTACTTCAGCTTTGAAGACGCTGCTCGGACATGGTTCGAGAACCGCGAGTCCACATTCTCTACGTGGCCGGCCTTCCGAAGCCAGCTCCTCGGTACGTACGCCAACAGTGACCGCCGAGAGAATGCCGAGCGTGCCCTAACCTCTCGAGTTCAGCGTCAGAACGAAGGGGTCGCAATGTACGTTGAAGACGTCACGCGCCTTTGCCATCGCGCCGACCCGTCCATGAGTGAGGAGAAGAAGGTGCGGCACCTGATGCACGGCGTCAAAGAACAGCTTTTTTCCGGCCTCGTGCGGAACCCGCCCACCACAGTCGCGGCGTTTCTGGCTGAAGCTGTGACCATGGAGAAACTGCTACAGCAGCGATGCAGCCAGTACGGTCGGCCGCTGAATTCCATCTCCACACTACCGCCGTCTGACCGAACCGACTACAATCCCGGGCAAGATATGAGCTCCCTTCGCGACCTCATTCGCAACGTGGTTCGCGAGGAGCTCCAGTAACTTCATGGATCATTTACTCCTGGTGCAGCTTCCCTGGCCAGCATCATCCGTGAGGAGGTCCAGAAAGCACTCACGCCACCGACAAGTACAGTCGTTTCACCACCACCCCCGGGCCCCACCCAGCGGATGACTTATGCTGATGTCACACGCCGCCCAGCCCTGCTACCTACCTCTTCGCCTTACACGCAACCTCAGGTCGCTGTGCTCGCTGCGGAACCGCTACCCCTTTGGGCAGATCGGCGCCAGGCGCCCCGGAAGACTGATCTCTGGCGCGCTCCAGATAACCGCCCTCTCTGCTACCACTGTGGCGAAGCAGGTCATCTCTACCGGCAGTGCCCTTATCGTCAGATGGGCCTTAGAGGATTTTCCCCCGACAGCCCTCGTCCACTGCCTGGTCAGCGGCCTCAGGACATCGCCGAGTACGTCACCCGCCAGCGTAGTCTGCCACATTCTCCTCGTCGCGAGTCGCGCTCGCCTTCGCCTCGTCGCTCTTCGCCTTCTGGGTCACGGTATACCGCTGGACGCCATGGTTCCTCGAGCCCTCATCGGGAAAACTAGCTCCGGCGACCTTTGGGGGCGAGGCCGCCGCACACCGATTCGCCGTAAAGCTTCCACCGCCGCACCGCTCGATTCGCCCCGACGTCGAACGCCGAATTACTGTCCAGTTTTCGCCGCACAGACCAGATCGCCCCGACGTCGTCCGCATCGCCGACCAGTTATCACCGCCGTGTCGTTTAAATTGTCCCGACGCCGACCACCCAACCGCCGTCCAGCTTCCGCCGCCACACCGCTCACTTCACTCCGAACCGACGTCGACAGGCCCTGGTCTTGGCCGGGTCTCCCTGGACATCCCTATTATCGTCGACACGAAGGAGGTCAGCGCTTTAGTTGATACGGGTGCCGATTATTCTATCCTTAGCGGGAGGCTTACAAGGACACTGAAAAAGGTGGTGACGCCATGGAACGGACCAGACATACGGACGGCAGGCGGACATGTGGTTGCACCACTGGGTATGTGTACAGCCCGGGTTACGGTGCGAGGCTGCACATTTGTTGCGACTTTTCTTGTTCTACGCGAATGCTCTCGTGATGTTATTCTTGGCATCGACTTCCTTCGTGAGCACGGTGCCACTATAGATCTACCGAACCGCTTGGTGACGTTTTCCGCCAAACTGGCCGCTGAAAGGAATGAGTACCGCGGGTCCCACTCCACGCTGCGAGTCGCCGATGATAGCCTCACAGTGCCACCACGTGCCAGCATCCTCGCCAGAGTTACTTGTGAGGAGCCACATCACGGCCTCCGGGTTGTTGAGCCTAATGTCTCCCTCTCACTCGCCTTGGGAGTTTCTGTGGCAAGAGGTCTTTGTTTCCTTCGTGGAAGAGAGACGGAGGTGCTTCTCACCAATTTCTCCAATGAACATCGACATCTGTTCCGTGGCACTGTCATCGCTTACGTCGACCATCTGCACGAAGTCGCCGAATGTTTTGCTTCAGAGGAAGCTACGCCTAGCACTGAACCGGATGATGCCTTACACGCTGTCGACATCAATTCTAGCCTTTCCTCCGTTGAAAAGAGGCAACTCCAAGATCTATTGCTGGAGTTTCGTATGTGCTTCACGTCTTCATCTAAAGTGCAGCAAACGTCGGTCATTAAACACCGGATTATCACGCATGAAGGCACTCGACCCATCCATCAGCAGCCCTATCGTGTGTCTCCTCGGGAGAGAGACGCTATCCAACAGCAAGTCAAGGAGATGCTCGCCGATGGCGTCATTCAACCTTCAAGCAGCCCATGGTCGTCGCCTGTAGTCCTCGTTAAAAAGAAAGACGGAACACTTCGCTTCTGCGTTGACTATCGGAAACTTAACAGTATGACAAAGAAGAACGTCTATCCGCTGCCACGGATTGACGACTCTCTCGACCGACTTCGCCGAGCCAAGTACTTCTCCTCCATTGACCTCAGGAGTGGTTATTGGCAAATTGAAGTTGATGAGAGGGACCGTGAAAAAACTGCCTTCGTAACACCAGATGGGCTCTATGAATTCCGCGTCCTCCCATTCGGGCTCTGCTGTGCTCCTGCCACCTTCCAGCGGATGATGGACACTGTGCTCACAGGTCTTAAGTGGCAGACATGCCTTGTTTATCTCGACGACGTGATAATTTTTTCACCGACGTTCACAGAACACCTGCGCCGCCTGAGAACTCTTCTGGAAGCTGTCCGGTCTGCCAACCTTTCTCTCAAGCCTCAAAAGTGCCACTTCGGGTTCACCGAATTGAAGTTTCTTGGGCACATCGTGAGTGCTGATGGCATCCGAGCTGACCCTGAGAAACTTGCTGCCGTTGCTGCCTTTCCCGTCCCCGCCCACAAAAAAGCAGTCCGACGGTTTTTGGGGCTGTGCTCCTATTATCGTCGCTTTATCAAACACTTTGCACAGATGGCCAGCCCTCTGACTCTCCTAACTCGAGATGACACATCATTTTCCTGGGGCGCCGAGCAGCAGATGGCTTTCGACGAGTTACGACGCTGGCTCCAGTCACCCCCGATCCTGGCACATTTCGACGATGATGCCGACACAGAGTTACACACGGATGCGAGCAACGTCGGCCTTGGTGCCGTTCTAGTTCAGCACCAAGACGGGGTCGAGAAAGTAATTGCCTACGCCAGCCGTGCACTTTCCCGTGCAGAGTGTAACTATTCCACCACTGAAAAAGAATGTTTGGCGGTAGTATGGGCCGCTGCCAAGTTCCGCCCGTACCTTTATGGCCGACCGTTTCGTGTCATCACTGACCATCACTCCTTGTGTTGGCTGAAAAACTTAAAGGATCCTTGTGGCCGCTTAGCACGTTGGGCATTGCGCCTGCAGGAGTTCGATTTCTATGTTATTTATAAGTCTGGCCGGAAGCACACCGATGCTGATAGCCTGTCCCGCGCGCCCGTCGGCCCTCCTTCGTCAGTTGCCACCGACGACGATAGCTTCCTCGGAGCAGTCACTACGTCCGATCTCGCCTCCAAACAGCGTGCCGACGACGAGCCGCGACTGATTATTGACCATCTTGAAGGTGGGCATCCTACAATACCCCGGTATCTTGCTCGGGGGTTGTCGTCGTATTGCCTCCGCAATGGGGTGCTTTATAAGAAGAATTCTACGTCGAGTGCGAAAACATACCTGCTAGTCATACCGGCTGATCTAAGGCACGAAATCCTCCTGGCCTGCCACGATGAACCAACTTCAGGGCATCTTGGCTTTACACGCACCCTAAACCGAGTCCGGCAGAACTATTTCTGGCCACATCTTTCTCCGAGCGTTAGACGTTACGCACAGACTTGTCGACAATGCCAGCGGCGAAACAAAACCGACGCTCAAGCCATCCGGTATGTTGCAACCTATTGAACCACCCCTCACACCCTTCGAGCAAGTGGGCATGGACCTTTTAGGCCCATTTCCTTTATCCTCGAACGGACACAAGTGGATCGTAGTCGCCACAGACTACTTAACACGCTACGCCGAAACGTAGGCCCTTGCCCGAGGTACTTCCGGCGAAGTTGCTCGATTCTTTATGAACGACATTGTGCTCAGACACGGTGCACCGTCGACCATCATTACTGACCGAGGAAAGGCGTTTACAGCTCGGCTACTGCGGGACACCTTAACTCTCAGCCATACCGAGCATCGCACAACAACAGCGTATCACCCTCAGACAAATGAATTAACGGAACGACTAAACAAAACTTTGGCGGACATGATCTCAATGTACATCGACGTCGAACATAAAATGTGGGACGAGATCCTGCCGTATGTCACCTTCGCCTACAATACGGCGCCGCAGGAAACCACGAAGTTTACGCCGTTCCGTCTCGTATATGGCAGAGAGGCCCGCACGATGTTGGACGCGATGCTCCCGTGCGGGGAAGAAGCGGTCGAACCCGATGCCGCCCATTTCGCAGAACAGGCCGAGCAAGCCCGTCAGCTGGCCCGCCTGCACATCAAGGAGCAGCATGCCACCGACGCTCGCCACTATAACCTCCGGCACAGGGAAGTCCACTACGAACCAGGGGACCAAGTGTGGGTGTGGACCCCCGTGCGCCACAAAGGCTTGAGCGAGAAACTACTCCACCGCTATTTCGGACCCTATAAAGTCCTGCGCCGCTTAAACAACGTTAATTACGAAGTCATTCCAGATGGAACTGTGACCGTCAGTGTTCGACGCCAGCGGCCTGAAATTGTGCATGTGGTGCGCATAAAGCCATACTTTTCGCGCTACTGAGCGCTTCCTGCAAGTGAAACCTTGCGTTATTGTACAGTTCACCTCATTGTTTTTTTCTTCCTCTCACCTTGTCATCGGGACGATGTTTTCTTTTACGGGGGGGAATAATGCCACGTGCCTAGCGCCGCGCGACAGCCTTGTTTGGTGCCGACGACGACGAAGCGGTTGTTGTGGGCACGAGCGGCGCGCTGGTGCTGCTCTCTGTGACTCTGTGATCGGAACGGCAAGCCGACCTTATTCTCTGGTCCTCGGCAACGTGTACCTTCCCTGTGACTTCAGTCGTGACAATATTGCTTGTGCACTGAAGGTTTTTCGAACCTCAGAAACTCATTATGGTGCAAATTCAGCAGCCAGTACCACGACTCACATGCTCTGCTCTAGTATAGCATTTACGCAAAGAGCAGGTACATTTAAAAAGTGTAATAAATTCAGAAATTTATTTTATATATTTATTTTTTGATACTCTCAGCCATAAGGCCGTTACGGGGTGGATGCATACAACTCAAGAAGTACTCACAGCCACAAGGATAAAATTTATACAAACTTATATGAAATCATCAATCATCTCGCCAGCAGCTAAAACCACAAGAGCGTCAGGTAGGTAAGTGTTCATAATAATACGCTCGGTTTCAGACCACCGAGGATCAGAACCGCAGGTGAAGAACATAATAGTGGCAACAAACGGAAATGATTTTATAGGCTTAAATAGCGCGAAGGATAAGTTTCAAATTGATACAGATTGTCGGCTGGTAAATGGCCATGAGGCAAGGAATTCCCTTCAGCTATGGTTCTGGGGAAGAAGCAGTATTTAACGGAATTGATTCAGGCCGTCATGGGTGTGACCTGATCTTTGTGGGAAGATCTCACAGCTCTAGAAGAGCGCTGTTGTAAGTAGTTGCTTGTGTTCAAGTTGAAGTGGTTTAAGTGGTATAACAGATAAAAAATGTTTAGCCGTGCAACCTTCCTTCGGTTTTAAATTTGTGGCAAGTTTAGTTCACGAAGCATGTCAATCACTGAATCTGTAAATCTGTACTTTGACAAAATGAATCTAGCCGCACTTCTCTTTACTTTTTTGATCCTGTCAATTTGTGTTTGGGATGCGGATTCCATATGACGCTCGCATATTCCAGTGCCGGTCGTACCAAGGCGGATTTAAAGTGGTGGCGAAGGCTGAGCCGAAAAGTGGTTTAGCGCGACTGCAGCACAACCAGAGGATGGGGGGCAAAACACTCATATAAAGAAATGATAAAGCTACAAAATTGGAATGTAATCTGCCAATAGAAAAGAAAAAATATATTAGCACCTTGTTTTATGAAAGAGGTAAGTCATTTTATTAAAACCTGGCAAATTTTGTATTTTTGCAACACTCTTGACCTGCCCCCTATTCATGAGTGTGCGGTGCATTACAGCGCGTCTTTGCAGGCCTTGATTCGATAACCGGCTAACCCGGCCACGCCAGTGTCTGGAAGTGTTGCTGCCTTTCTATGCTGCCCCTCCTTTACCAGTCACTTTCATTGCGTTCCCAATTGCACATTAACAAGGCCATAACTAGCAGGAACTCGAGCAAACAAGGGGAGCACATTTGACTGGCAAAGGTTGGGGCGCGCTGAAAGGCAGCAACCTTCGAGAGGTACGGGCTCGAAAACGCGGATTCTACAGAAAGACCGCTTTATAATTCGCGCCAAAGCATCCGTATCCGTGACGTCATTGTACGTCACGTTTGCGTAGTTTGCCCCCCAAAATCCAGGGGGCGCTGGAGTGCCCACGAGCCGCCATTTTTTGGACCAATGGGCGTCTATGGAGCCTTCGCTACCAGTGTACATCTACCTTGGTCGTACCAGCGCGAGATAAGCTGTTAGTTTTGCTTTTGTGGAAGCAAGCTTTAGTTTTCTTCATATCAGCCACAGTTCTGCTTCAGCCTTTGAGCATGTGTTATTATTTTGTGTATGCTAGTTTAGATTTGAAGTAATGGTGACGGTGAAATGGTTGGCTCGAGTTATGTAGTGCCCATCTATTTCAAAATGAAAAGAAAATATAATTTTGGTTTTATTGAAAATTGTAACAAATGAAGTCTTTGCATAATTGATTTCCATTTTAGATAATGTGCACCACTGATTGATAGCGCTCAATGCCGGATTTATTAGTAACTGGTTTTTTTGGTTTGAAATGACAGAGTAAATTAAACACTCATCCGCAAAGAGCCGGACTGTATTATGGGGCGGAATAGAAACTGCGATATCATCTAGCACGGATCCCTGAGGGACTCCCGAGGGTACCCCCAGGACGTCTGATTTAGCGCCATCTAATTCCACGAACTGGGTTCTGTTTGCTAGGTAAGCCTGTATCCTCCGTAGAATATTCCTGTATATGGCAAGCTTGAACAGCCTATCAATAAGTTCATACTGTGGGACACGGTCGAATGCTTTAAACATGCCCATGCAAACTGCATCCACTTGATCACTGTTGTTTATTGCATTAGAAAAATCGTGCACCGTTTCTACAAGTTGGGTAACAGTAGATAACCTCCGTCTGAAACTATGCTGATTGTATTTAGCTTGTTGTTGCTCTCAAGAGAGTCGGATCAACAGTTTGCCAAGATACGCTCAAGTATCTTGCAACAGGTGCAAGTGATAGAACTAGGTCTGTAATTATCGGGAATATGCTTGCTTCCAGATTTGTGTATTGGTACTATTCTAGGCTGCGGCCAGTCATTTGGTAAAGAATGCTGCTCTAGAGAAGCCTTAAATATGATGAGTAAATATTTAGCTACCCATTCGGCATATCGTGTAAGAAACTCACTTGGAATAGAATCAATACCACAAGACTTTTTCGTGTCTAAATTAAGCAGGAGGGAAAATATGCCTTGCTCAGACAAAGTAGCATCTGCAATGTCTGACGGCGGCAGGCACTTTACGCTACTAGAATTCTCAGGCGAAGATGTAGAGTGGCTGAACACAGAATGATAATAAGTATTGCACCTGCTAGCAATTTTTGTTTTTTCAGTAGTAACATGACCATCCACTTAAATAAATCTCATTTGTTCATACGAGGGCGAAACGTGATGCCAAAAACGCTTTTGGTAAGATTTCATAAATTCTGTTGGCTTTTTTAAAAAGTATTGTTCTTTCTCTGTCATCAACATCTGTTTAAGCTTCTAAAAAAGGCGCGAAATTTCATTTTGATTCTTTTCTCGATTGCGTTTTCTGAGTTTTATTTAGCGCTTTAGTTAGACAATTTTACGACTTATCCAAGAATTTTGCTTTCTGACAGTTTTAATTCTATGAAGAACGAAATTTTTCAGGCAAGATTTGACAATACGTCTAAACTTTGTCCATAATGTGTTGACGTTATTCTGCACATGAAATGACTCTAAAGGCATTTCCAAATAATCTAAGATGCTTTCTTCCTCAGATTTTGAAAAATATTTACTAAAAATAGTCCACCTTTTTTTCATGTTTTCGAGGTCTAAGTTGTTTCAGGGTGACAAAGACAAACTTATGTTCAGAAAGCCCTTCCTGCATAGACACTTCATATTCGGTTATTTGACTGCTTATAAAACCAAGTCCAATACTGATTCTCTAGATGCTCGTATCCTTGTTGCTTGTTTAACAATTTGACTGAGATCAATATTAAAAGCGATGTCCAGCAAGGCGTCACAGTGCTTAGCATCAGTTGTATCTATGTCTAGCGACTCCAAACGGACGTGTGGCAAATTGAGATCGCCAGCATTGATTACTCTTGCAGTGGCAGTTATATTACTTGAAAGATAGTCTTGCAACGACTCAAGAAACATGACAGGAGCGTTAGTAGGCCTCTATAAACCGCTGCAATTACACAGAGAGAAAGGCCAAGTTTTAGCCTGCACCACGCGCTCTCTGTGTTGGAGCAATCTTTCACGGGAACCAATTCAATTCTTTCTTTAAAAATAAGAGCTACACCACCACCATGTGAAGCACGATTCTTCCGAATCATTCTATATGTGGGAGGTATAATCTCACTATCAGAAATTTCAGGATGCAACCACGTTTCTGAAATTACAATGACGTCTTGCTGATGAGTCATGACAATGTGTTCAAATTCAGCGGTTTTATACAGGAGGCGGTGCGGATTTACATTTATCACAATAAAATTCCTTTCTTCCGTCCCACACTGCCACATTGATTTGCTATCAGTTACGAGAGCCCGTTCTGCCTTGACATGGCAGTTGTTTTTGTCATCCTAGAAAAAAGCTTCTTTACAATCACTTGACTTGCAGCCAATAAACAGTGTCAGTAAATTACTGGAGGACAAAGCAGGGCTGCAATGCTAACTAGAAAACGGTAAAATTAAGAATGGTTGCCATACGAATGATGAAGTTAGTAAAAGGGGGCGCTGTGTATTGCTAGCAAGCGCTTTTGTATTTAAGGCGAGAAGTACAGTCAGTGCTACAAAAAAATCGGAGAGCTGCTGGAATATTAGCATTACGTGCCCCCTCCAAAACAACAAATGAGGCAGTACAGCGGGACATGCGCTGGCCATCGCACGAAGCATGAGAAGCTCATAGTGAAAGATGTGAAGAACATGTGAAGAAATTCGGCAATGTCTGTGATGGTCATCTAAGGTAAAATTTAAATACTTATATGTTTAAATCTTCAGAGACAAAGAGCATTGACTACAAGTGGCGGAAAATAACTACGAAACTAACCAACAGTAGACGGCAAACAGGGACAGAGAAATAAAGTGCTCCAAAACTCATATGAAAGGGGTACCACGCAAGAACTTGATTAATGCAATAGAAGTTAGCAGACTCCCGAGGTATATAAATACAGGAAAAGGCAAATAAGGAAAAATCGTTCTATAATAACTCAAGAGGCAGCGCCCTGCTCTTTCAACCTAGATGAGCGCCCCTTAGAACACGCTACAAAAAGTACTTTAATAAAGAAGGTTACACATGTGCAGGGTGCGGTGAATCTGTTGAAACAACTAAACGCCTTATACTAGAATGTGGAAGTATCTACTCGGATGTCGATGCAGGCCTAGTCACTCTCACTGATGGCCTAGGGTATAAATGTTACAAACCTCATGTGAATGAATCTGCGGTAGAAGTTGGCACAATGTGATTAAAATATTGGTGATTCAGAAGAAGGCTAGTAAAGTTAGGTTCAGTAAAACTTCTTTTTAAGCTAGTTGGTGCATTTTGAACCAAGGAAAAGGAGCAGCACAAAAGCATGCAATCACACAAGAAGAAGAGACAAGACACGAGTGCTGACTAACAACGGAATTTTTCTGAAGGAAGGCACGCCTTAAATAAGGCGAACAACAGTGGTGAAAAGGAAAAGAGCGAACAATCGAGAAAGATAACAGCAAGCCCCAGGAAGCATCAAGACATGAAAAACTCAAAAGATAGCTGCTTCTAAAAGTCTAGCTCTGATGCAAAAAGTGATAATGAGGGAGTGCTGATGCAAGTGTCGCCATATCTTTTAATATAGTAAGCTTCCAGGCTAACACGCGCAGTCTTGTCAGCACTCTTGCCTAGAATCCTAGTCTCAGCAAAACGAGCCACGCATCCTCTGCACTTACTTACGTGCGCAACCAAATGTGCGTACTCATCTTTTAATTGACTAAAATTTCGGGCATGTTCCCCCAATAGTTCGTTGATGCAACAGCCAATTTTGCCTACATAAACCTTCCCACACATTATGGGAATGGCATAAATCACGCCTGTTGAGCACTTGACAATCGAGGTGTCATGTCGTATCTGGCATCCTCTTTTTATGGAGCCGTAAATGCGTGCGCCAAACTTTTCCAGCTTGTTGGGTGCCGAAAATATAACGGACACTCCATGCCTCTTGGCCACTTTCTTGATGTTGTGTGAAGTCTTGTGCAGGTATGGCACAACCACAGGCTTATCGGCCTTCCGACGGTTTTCGTCGATTCTTCTTGTTCCAGTTTTTAAATCCTGTCCGCATCGTGCCCGGATCAGATGCAAACGAGTTTTCATAATCAGATTTGCCGACTATTGGCGGCGGGTTTCGCCCCTTCGGCCTTGGTTACTGCTGCTGAAATCCTGCTTCAGAAATTGAAGACTGGAACAAGACGTATGAACGAAGACCGTCGGATGGCCGCTAAGCCTGTGGTTGTGCCATACCTGCACAAGACTTCGCACAACATCAAGAAAGTGGCCAAGAGGCATGGTGTGTCCGTTGTATTTTCAGCACCCAACAAGCTGGGAATGTTGTGCCCACGCATTTGCGGCTCCAAAAAAAGAGGTTGCCAGATACGACATGACATCCCGTTTGTCAAGTGCTCAACAGGCGTGATTTATGCCATTCCCATGACGTGTGGAAAGGTTTATGTAGGCGAAACCGGTCGTTGCATCAACGAACGATTGGGGAAACATGCCCGAAATTTAAGTCACCTAACAGATAAGAACACACATTTGGTTGCACACGTAACTGCACAAAGATGCGCGGCTCGTTTGGCTGAGACTAGGATTCTAGGTAAGAGTGCTTACAGGACTGCGCGTGTTAGCCTGGAAACTTACTATATTAAGAGATATGGCGACATTTGCATCAGCACTCCCTCATTATCACTTCTTGCAGCAGAGCTAGGCTTTTTAGAAGCAGCCAACGTTTGAGTTCTTCATGTCTTGATGCTTGCTTGGGCTTGCTGTTATATTTATCGATTGTTCGCTCATTCCTTTTCACCTTTGTTGCTCGCCGTATTTAAGGCGTGCCTTCCTTCAGTAAAATTCCGTTGTTAGTCAGCGCTTGTGTCTTGTCCTTCCTTCTTGTGTGGTTGCATGCTTTAGCGCTGCTCCTTATCCTTGGTTCAAGGTTAGGTTACAGGTTGAGGTGTAAAAATGGTATTTAAAAAAATGCAAATATATTGATCACTTTGAATAGTTTGACGGTTTGCTTAAAAATTTAGAAGAAAAAAAAGTCCAGCTTGGAGGACAGTGCCAACACCTCATTTCAAAGGTGACGAGCCTAACTTCCATCCACACCTAAGCAACAAAGACCATTGTCATACAGTCCAGCGGGCAACGAAGAAAAAGCGTCCAGAAGTTTATTTGATCACCTGGTTTTGGTAGTTGTGGTTCTAAGCATAAAATTACGTAAAACGCGTTCCTGCCAAGCTGAGGCGAACATAACGCGAGCATTAGATACATGATCTCAAACCTATTCGAAATAATCAGTCTTTCCGTCAGGACGTCGTCACGCTACTGGGCATGTTAAATCTGTAGCGAGAAAATAACCTATAAAATCCCCTAAAATCATCTGCGGAAGACCTGTGGTGGACTGGACGAGCAAAATGAAGGATTTCGTTCATTTTAAAAGCGCTTTCTGGCAAATCTGACCACTTTTGGAGAAAATGACAACTTCGTAATTCGGCTTTCGAGTTCCGTAAAAATAACACGCTGGCAAAAATGTAATGCATAAATAATTGGTTCCGCCTCTCTTTTCGTTCAACATGCGTTGCTAACTTGCATGCGGAATCGATATCTCCGAGAGAGAAACATTTTGAAATCTGTTATGTTTTTTCCTTGACTGATGTGATCTACAGCTTTCAGAATAAGTCTCACTGCCCATAGGATGAAATTTTCTGCTTAAAGGTACATATATTAGCCTAAAACTGGCCTTTAATTCAATTAAACAACGAATCAGAATAAAAGACTGAATTTCGGTTTTGTTTCTAAAACGAATAAAAATTTAGACCACATCGATTCTGTCAACCATTGCCATGTTCGCGACCGTGATAGAGACGTGCGGTTCTAATAATACTTCTCTGTTTCTATGCACGGATGGTGGACGATAAGAATTACATGGGTATCGCCTGCAATAGGTAAAGACATATCTGTAGCTGACGTGGCGACGGCATTAGCTGCTGTTTCTTTCGAATGGAATTTTATACTAGCATGCACAAAGATGTATTCAAGGATGTAGACTACACTGGCAGTAAAGCATGCTGAGATTTTTCACAGATCAAGTATTAAAAATATTTTCCTGATTTTTATTTAAGCCACTACTCGAACATCCCGAAAATATTTATTCAACGCCGTGAGAATAGACAATATATAATGCTTGACTTACAATTACCGGCTAAATCCAAATAGCTTGTCGCCAATGCCTAGCACTGACCAGAAGCACCAGTCGAATATGAAAGTGGCTATGCTATGAAAATTATAAGTGTGATTCTCAAAATAAGGACACATGTTGAGAGCAGTAAAGGCCTATTATCTCGACTGGAGCACCAAGATTACAACGACTAACTGGTGGTGATGTGCTGCTTGTTTCTGCCAGTGCAAGATGCTGAGTTTTTATACTCTTTGTGAAAAGAGTAATGAACACCAGTGGCAGAAACAAGGCAAGGTAAGTAAATAAACATTGCAAATATAATTGTAGCATTATTTTTGTAGCATTATTTTTTGTAATATAAAGCTGAAAACCAAAAAGCGTGAGCTCGCGTGTTTTAAAGGAAGGCAGTGTTTTCAGAACATTTAATTTTTCTCCGTACTCAATCTGGGTTTCAAACAGACAAACATGTTGCGTTCCTGTAGCGCTAGAGAGTTGGAAACATGTTGCTCAACTGGGAGAAGAACATTTGTGACACCTGTCAAAGTGTCCTCGTGGGAATGCTTCGTACAATCGACTTCAGAGATTGACTTCCTAGTTTGCTTGTTTTGATAAAGCATGTTGCAAACATTCCAGGCTAGGAATGACGGGCTCATTAAAATGACAATAACATCTCGGATACCATTTGGTTTCAGGTTCATTGCACCGACAAAGAATCGATAAAGCGTTGTAACTAACTTAGATGCAGTCTTAAACATATAGAATAGAGGACTCGCTGCACAGTCTGACAGGAAAAGTTTATCAGAAGGCGGTCATTAAACTTGATAACAGTAGCAGAGGATTCAATACAACTGAGCTACAATGCTATAGGAGCATGTCTATAAAAGACGAGTTTCACTTTATAATCCAGAAAAGCCGTTGAATGACCAACTTGTTTACCCTGTTCTTACCATGTACCTATTATTAGCATGCATTCGGACATTAGAAACGCGCATCGGACACGTACACATTGCCTCAAATCTTCATAGGCCACAAATTCTGGCTTTTAGCCGTGTAGTGGGATATTTAAATTGTTACCGAAGTTGAAAATGCTCTCTGTGGAGTAGAAAAACATTTATAGGCTGAAAAGTTTTAAGTTACAGATTATACCGCTGAAATATAGATGAAATAAAATGCCTGCATTATTGGGGTATGGCATAAAATAAGATGGCTAAGGTAGATGTGCACATAGAAGCATTTCTCTGTTCTATATTAACTCTATATTTTTAGAGTCGGCTCTAATATTGTACAGTAGCAGTGTTCAAAGTAGAGTCGCAGCTATGAAAATGCACATGATGGGATCGCTTCAAAATATTATAAACTTTATCAGATATGTGCAGGGTGAAAGGAATAAACTCGTACCAAAACATGCGAAAATAATTTTTTTCAATGTGAGCTAAGCTACTTGGACATTCGATGAACCTTAGAAATACCTTTGATAGTCAGATTTTAACGTTTCGTATATTACTCAGGTAGCAACCTTTTGAGTTGCTATAACTTTAAAAAACGAGTAGAATCTACGCCATGCTTTGTAATTTACTACCGAAACTTTTTTTGAGAGCTTATTAAAATATAACTTTTTTTCCATGCTGGCTAACATGACACGTACACTAATAACTCATTTTTATCTTCATCATGAAGCCACTCCAGACTATAGTAATTCTTATGCGCAACAATCCTGTTGTCATCGTCTCCTACCGAGAGGAATCTGTGGTCCGGTTCTCTAACGTTATAATTGTAACATCATTATTCGTTATTCACGTTATAATGTTTTTTTTTTCCTAAATTGCGCATAACCTTTATTTATATATTCATTTTTCAATTTTTGCTAACATATTGGGTAAATCAGAATACCGAATAATGGCAATATTTACGCGATCGTTCGCTGCGCAGGACTCGAGTTCTGACGCAGCGTTCCGTATGGTACATAACGCGGGATCAATCCTGGTGCACATGAATATAAATGTAAAATAGCATGAATAGCAGTAGGTTCTCGTAATATCTGCCAAAGTAACAAACCAGTAAAGGATGAACTAGTGCTCTAGCATCGTTTTTTTGCATCAGAACAAACTACTAAATGTAAAGTGCTTGCCACTTTCAATGCTGCAAAACCCGCTCGTCAGCATTGTGTTGACTTCTGATCGACACAGAATAAGTAATAAGCAAGAAATGTATCTAACTAGCATTCTGGTAAAACCTACTCGAACGCTTTGAAATCATCTTCAAGCTTACGCAGGGGCACTACACGTGATAAAACAGATTTCCTGTCTCTCTGTCCAGCAGTAAAACCATTCTCTCTCCTAGCTCTATTCGGGCTAACAAACAGTGCAAATATCGCACCTTTGATTCCAGGTGTTAAGAACTGGTTGGGCACGTTTAACAGGTGGCTCCCGATGTCTGGTATGTTAAGACGCGTACTAATAACACATGGCGCCCCTTTTAGTGCGGTGGCTATAATGTTCTTTGACGCCAGTCTAGAGGCACCATGCGCTTCTATGCTCCAGTTGTTCCTGCCTGAAAATAAAAGTTATGTACACGCTGCACCGACTGCTGCGTTTATATTTTTATTGTTGTCTTATATTTATTATATACTCATTGGGCGTGCTCGAGCAAGCATTGCGGCTACTGGCAGACTCTAAAAACTGTTTTGCAAGAAAAGGCTTGAATGCAGACAGGTTGATTAAAATGTGGTTCAAGTGGCTTACCTTGAGATGAACCACTGAATATGTGAACAGGGCTTTATTCGCAGGAAATTAGGAATACTTGACTAAGAATAAATTTTGTGCAACATCTGAAAGAACTGAGAATTACAACGATATCAAGCTCGACGGTTTTCGATTCTGTGGCCTGAAAGACTTTACCAATTACCTGGTCTCTCTGCCCATGTGTTTGGCTGGGTAATGCAGACCAATTTTAACCAAAATTTCATCGCTAGATATCGCATGTTCAGCCCTCAACACAACAGTTCCGGAGGTTCTAAAGGTTCTTAAAGTGCCAGAAATCATGTTAAGCAGGGATGGAGTGGAAGTCACCCCATAACCTAAAGCTTAGGTACTCATGATGCACTTTTATTAAGATGCAAGCAATATTGCTCTAATAAACAGGTTAGAGCAAAGTATGGCACAGATAATGAGAATGGTCACCCATATCGCGAATCGCAAGCAAGGCATGAAAGAAAATGTTGCGAAAAGATAATTACAAGACTTAGTGAACAACATAAACAAAAACACAGTTTCGCACACATGACTGCCGCCATCAAAATTATTAAAATAAACACTTCTCCGTCAAAATGCATAAACAATGCCTGGGACTTCAAGATGTGCACCCGTGGTCAAGCTGCTCGCCAGAGCTGTACACAATGCGGTACTACTAGTAGAAGCAACAGAACAACCGAGAGAAGACATTATCTAGAGAAATCAGAAGCCAAATACACGTGCCACTAATACCACTATCGCCAACTCAGATCGCCAAGAGGCCAATAGAATTGATGAGGGCACGTGTATACAGGGCATTTTACCTAAGAATTTGCACAGTTTTTTTTTAAAAAGGCTTTTTGAGTTAGAAGAACGCTTTTTTCGGCATAACACTGTAAGCGGTGTAGTGCATTAAAATACAGCTAACACATGCTAACTAGGAGGCTAGTTACCTTTTATTGATTAATGTACTTTTTACCTATTACTGTCCGGTTCATTAATTATTGAGAGGTGTGTATCCCACCGTCAGTAACACCCTTATTAGTTTATAGAATTTCGAAAACGCGGTTACCCTCAGCGCTGTTTTCCAAGACGTTTTGGCAGCAACGCGCCAAATACATGCGCTTTCGGAAAGATCGCAAGGCAAAGCGACCCATAATGTCCATAACTTCTTGGGCAACAGCGCCGAGGGTGAAAGCATTTTCGAAATTCCAAAAAATAATATGGGTATTACTCCCGGTGAGCCGCTCGCCTCTCAGTTATTAAGAAGCCTAGCAGTAACAGTACAAAAGTTAACTATTCGATATTAAATTTGGCATGTGTAAGCTAGATTCTGATGTACTGCGCCGCTTACAATCCTATGCCGAAAAAACCATGCTTCTAACTCAAAGAGCCTATTTTTTTTAAATGTGTAAAGTCTTTAGTAAAGTACCAGAAGGGACCGCGCTCTCGTAGGCTGGAGGCTACCAATATCGAGAAGCGATGACGTAGGTCGCAACGACGAAGGGATTGGTAAGAATAATCCTGACCATTAAAACCAAGGACGTCAACACAGCCACAGGATTTGCAATAGCGCTAGCGTTAATCCAAGATGCCATCCATACAGACATAGCAGATTCACAAAAAGCAGCCAGAATTTATGGCGATGGCCCAGTCGCAACACACGTAAGCAGGATATCCAAGCTCGCGAAGATTAAAAAACAGAAGCAATTCATGTAACCTCGCCGAAAGCTCCACCTGACGGAATGCTGCCGCACACATTGCTAACTACGAGCTGGTCAAACGGCCACTTCAAACGAAAGAGCAGAACTAGGGAATATATTCACCATGTGCAGAAACATCCTCAAGTCTTACAGACAGGGAAGAAGTTGTCCCCTCGGAATCATATAACTCCATGGAGGCTGTGAACTAGCATTCTCTTCAGTCCTGAAATCAGAAACAGAATGAACCCGGACCAATATCAAGCCACATGCAAAAACTGCCACGAACAGGGAGACCTATGCCGCATGATATGGACGTGCCAAGACAACCCAGCATCACCAAGATAGACGACGCGACACCTAAGCAGTGGCAGGACACGCTGAATAGCCCTAAGCTTGAAACACACCAACAGCTATTATGTAAGGCCGGGCAGGCAGGACACGAGCCCTTGACTAAAAACACCGACCCCGAAGTGAACACTAATTCAATTATTGTTTATTACTCGTCCTCCTCCACGACGTTCGGACACGGAAGTAGAACTTTTTTCGCAAGTTTGAGGCTAAAATTAGTTTTGTCATTACAAAATAAATAATGCCTTTGGCCCAGACAATAAATAAAGCAGAGTTTGTTGCACTGGTATCAATGCAACCCTTCTAATTCCATTTCTTCAGGTCAATGGCTTGGCACCTAAGCTTTAAAAAGGGATTGTACTTAAAAAAATTACTCAAGTTTATCCTGCAAACAGGTACCACTATTGTGACGTCCCATCCACTGTAGTTCATATCAGGGCGTCTTAGTCGACTAGGCACATTTCATGAAACACTTTCGCCTATTTTTATGATATTTCGTAGCGCAGTTCCTAAGTTAACAATAAATGTAGGTAAGAAGTGTGATGTGAGGTTTTTGGAGTGTGAACGCTTGCTTCAAAATTGAGCAAAGTAAAATATACCTGTGTGAATTTATTTCAGGCTAAAAATTGTAGCTACGCGATAAGTACGCGTTGCCAGTTCGCAAATAATTGCATCCTAAACATCATACTGAAATCTTTCGCTTATCATTTCTCGCTAGTGGGCAGAGAAAATATATACCCGTGTTCTGATAAGCCACTTTTCAAATCATTGTTCAAAAAGAGATGCTCGCCATTATTGTTGGCACTTTAAATTTAGGAAGAAATATCATACTCGTTGAGAGTGAGTGAAAATTCCTTTTGCAGATTCCCAATTGTAGAATCAGATATAGTAGGGCCAAAGTGTTTGTTTACCTTAATACGTTCTCCTTGCAACATTTTGAGCCAGGTAATAACGGGAAAATTTTTTTGCATTAACAAGACTGCTGCTTCAAAATGAGGCCCGTTAAAGCATTAGTCGTTCTTACAACACGCGGAAACTGACGGCAGAACAGAAGCCGAACCTAAAACCAAAACTCGCATAAAGTTCCGCAAAATATGCGGCGACGACATTAACCGGGAAAACAAAATTCACAGGACCGTTACGAATCCATAACGCGAACTTTTTCGTCTTAGATGCCACATGGGAACAGGGGAATTTCTTGCAAGTAAGAAGGGAATGTTTATCTAAATATAGAATACAGAAATATAGAACATATAAATAAATATAAAGAAAGCGGGAGGGCGGTGGTCCCCGGGGACAATCTAAGCAGTGATAACCTGATAACATCTATGTGGAGGTAACAGCGTAAAACTTTCTCAACCTACCATGGCGTGTTGCGTTATATCTAAAGCCACCTAAAATATGGAAGCTTCCTTTGTTGATGCCTCACACCCTTCTAACGCTACTCTTTCAGGCACACAATACACATCCCTTGTTATAGAATAAATATTCGTCGTCGCCGTCACCCATAATCCGTTCAGAAAAGGCTTCAATATATTTTAAGCGAAGATAAAGGAGTAAGCGTGGCCGTGAAATTCAGGCAAGTTTTCCACTAGAAAATAAGGCCGGCCTAGATTGCAAACTCCATCTATTTCCAGCCGCACGAAAACCTGAGAAGACGGTTCACGTGCCCGAAAGCGTTTTTAAGGGCGAAAAAATGTTGCCGCCACCGTGTGAAAGACGTTGAAGTAACGAGCGTTAGCTTTTTGGTTTACTAGAATTGATATGACGTCTTAATCACGTGGTTTCACTTCTGTCCGCCACACTGAATGTTGACGTCGTCACTGGTACCCAGATTTGACCACGATATTAGATTATGACGTCATAGTCACATGGCGGCCTAAGTCGCCCTCCCTCTTGGATTAATTATTGAGGTCATAAATTTATTACCGCTATTGAATGACATCTTGGATTTATAAGTGACGTCACCAATCAGTCAACAATTGGATATATCAGTGACACCATCAATCAATTACCAATTCGATATACTAATGATGTCAACAGTCAATCACCAATTGGGTTGCTATATCGATTTAATTTAGGGGCCGCCATCTTGAATTCCTCGGACTCGGAAAATTACACGCCGAGAGGAGGTGGTAGCAGACCCCAAGAAATTGAGAAACGCGATGAGAAGAGCTAACGCGATTAAAACAGCGAGTGAAGTATTTGCTCTTGAAGCAGCCACAGCGCGGGAAGCTGATTGCGCTGACCTCAGGAAAAAGAGAATTTGCTGATGCGCAGACGGTAGAGGACTAAAATCAGGGAGAGATGCAGAGAGCTCCATCTAGCTCCAAGAGACGGAGCCAGTGGTCCCTATACTCACACAGCGAAATCAGCAACACATTCAAGGCGCGCATAAGAAATCGAAGCTGAGAGGCTGATTAAAGTGGAAGAACTTTCAGCACTTCAGGCACGTCACTCATACCCGATAGCGGCTCACAATACAAATGAGTTATCCAAAACAGTGCAAAGCCTTTCGTGCAGTGCCTTTTATGTTTACACATTGTTAATGCTTACTGTGATGGAACGACCGCCGCCAACAAACTCTCTTCAGGGTGGACAGCGTCCATGTTGTTCCCCGAAGATTTTTGCCAATTCCATAGAACCTCATCGAGAAATATATACTTTCCACGCCGCTGGACAGCCGCTCAGCGTACTTTCTAGTTGACTCGCAAAGGGATCGTCCCCATTTGTTCTCCCTTGAATGTGGAGCTCCATATAGCTGCCCTTGAACATATAGGTTAGCCCTTCAATCTCAGGACTCATCAGGCAGCAATCAACGGTCACGGCAGTAGCAGTATATCGGCCGAAAACTTGTCGTTATGGAACCATGGGATGAAAGATTACAATGACTAGAACTAGAACAATATGATTCTGCCATTGAGCTAAATTAGTAAGATGTGGACGTAAGGTGAGCTAGTTTCGCGAAAAATAATGTATGCCGGTGCTTATCGAGTTGAGAGGAAAGCTCTACGAAAACTATTGTTTAAATCTAAAAAGCAATAAAATTGACTAGGAGGGAAACGAACGTCGTGAAAAATTCAAAAACAGCATTTTAAGCTCCAGCTACATTTAGGTATTCCCTGATTGTAAAAACAGTGTACGCAGTGAATTGCAGTCTGGAATTCTAGCATGAACCTTAGAAGGGCTATTCGGTATGGTGCGATCGATCCGGTTTCATCCATATTGTGAGATTCGTTTAAGCGAGGCATACTGAGGGACTCATGAATGCGTAGCGTTGTGCGTAGGAAGACCGCTTGCGAAATTCGTGTAGAAAAGATGCGCACCGTTTTGTTCACCTGTTTTTAAAGTGCTCTGACACCTGCCGTTTGACGATGAAGCTTAAGAAGATAAGAAATATTCTTTTCGTTGAATTTTTTATTTTATTTATTTATGAAATACTGCGGACACTAAGTCCAAGCAGGGTGGGCGTACAAGTGAGCGAAATAAGAAAGAAATAACACTTGAAAAAATACAGAAATACCACTAATTGGTTGGACCTCATTGGGCAATGGTTGATTTATTAGATTCCAATCTATTATAGTTCGTGGGAAAAATGAAAACTTGTAGGTGTCTGTTTTGGCGAATATAGGAGTTAGAAAACTAGGGTGGTAATGTCGAGTTTGTCTGGCAGATAACGGCTTTAAGTATAATGAGGGGTCCAGACCAAATTTGTTCTCTAATAAAAGCGCAAGAAACTCTAACCTGAACTTTTTTCTTCGGAGTTCAAGTCGTTCAATTTGGTTAATTTCCATCAAAGTGGTGGGGGAGTCAGTCTTTGCATATTTATTAAAGATGAATCTAACAGCCTTTCTCCGTATTCGTTCCAAATTGGCTATGTTAGATTTAGTATACGGGTCCCACACTACGCATGCGTATTCGAGTTTTGGTCTGATTATTGAAGAATAACAAAGTAGTTTGATGTTAGGAGGCGCGTCCTTCAGTTTATGTCTTAAGCAGCACAATTTGCAAAATGCGGAAGAGCAAATGTTATTGATATGCAAGTTCCACATTAATTTGCTAGTTATAGTTATGCCTAAGTATTTGTAGTTAGATACTTGTTCAAGAGGGGACGAAATTAAAGTTTGTATCTGTAACTATGTGGTATGTTTTTTCTTGTTATCGGAAGATACACACTTTTGTCAGCATTGAGAACCATGCCCCATTGGTCGCACCATTTCAAAACATTGTTCACAGCATTGTTAAAAAAATTCTGGTCATCCCTATTAGTAATTTCTTTGAATAATATACAATCGTCTGCGAACAATCTAATATGCACTGATGGGCTAATTACTTGAACAATGTCATTAATATATAAAAGAAAAGGCAGAGGGCCCAAGACACTTCCCTGTGGTACACCGGATGAAACTGGAAGAGAGCCCGAACATTGTCCACCAACTTCAACAAACTGCCTGCGGTCCTTTAGGTATGCGGTTATCCAAGTTATGAAAATCTCAGGAATGCCAATATGTTTCATTTTTAGAATTAATTTATCATGAGGAACTTTGTCGAACGCCTTGCTGAAATCTAAAAAAATTGCATCAATTTGGCCCTTACTATCTATACAGGACGCGAATGAGTTAATTACCGTAATCGGTTGTGTTACTGTCGAGAAACCCCTTCTGAACCCGTGTTGGAATTCGTTTATGACCAAATTTTTTTCTAGAAATTCATTCACACAGTGTGCAACTATATGCTCTAGTAGCTTACAGCACGATGAAGTCAATGATATGAGACGATAGTTTTGCAACAAAAGACGATTTCCTTTTTTGTAAACGGGGACAATCCGGGCTGTCCTCCAGTCATCAGGTAATTTGCTTGTCAGCAAAGAAGCACGAAATATGATCACGAGGAATTTCGCCAGGGTTTCAGCATAACGACGAAGGAATACATTTGGAATATTATGAGGACCAAATGACGTTTTCGTTTTTAAGTTTAATAACATAGAAAAGACACCTGAATAAAATATGAGGTTCACTTCAGAAAGATGATACACCCGGCTATTCGCGGTACACGCGCGAGGAGCGGAAAATACGCTTTGAAAGTACTCATTAAAATGCTGGGCAATAGCCATCTGATCACATACCATAGCGTTGTTCACCGAAACTTGTGACACGGTTTTCTTTTTCTCACTGATGTAATTCCAAAATTTACTTGGCTCGTTTTTTATGAAATTTTGAAGTGATGTGTTAAAAAAATTGAATGAAGGAACTCGTCTGTGTTATTTCAGGTGAGACTTAGCGCACAACTATTTTTCGCTATTACGACTAATATTTCCGCAAAGAAATAAAACAAAGGGCGGTAATAGCTGCTGCAAAAAATTCCTTTTTTATATATTTTTGGTAATAAGATGCGTTTTGGAATGATGGACAACGGCTGATACGTTTTCTCGACATGAAAAGACGATGATAACTTATGAATGCATATCAAAAATAAAAATTAATTATATCTTTATGTGTTGACGTAGCATTAGTGAAGTGCAATATTTTCCCACCCTCTCCGTAACGTCCATATGCTCCCCAATGCGCCTTCAGTAACCTTCGTCCTTCCTAACAGTTAGATAAGATAAATGCAGAGCTCGCATGTGCTCTGCCAGATTCGTTAGTGCCGTATGCATAAGGGCAGAACAGAAAGTTCAAAATTAAAGCGCATTCTCGCTGTAATGTAGGCACCTTGAGCCCAGATCGTTATTTGTTGTTTTAAACAGAATGGGCCGGCTGACAAGGTTGGTAGACCATGAAGGGAAGTGCGCTGGAAGCTGAGGACCATGTAACTTCACGCACGCAGTCAGCGGTGCCGCTGTGGACAGCTTAAAACACATCAGGAAGATTTCTGCCAGACCAGACGTTTTCTTTATAAAGGACAAGAAATTTGAAAGCAACCCGCCATAATCTTAATTTTATTTTTCTTTAAGTTTGTCTTTTTTTCTGACGAGACGATATTTCTTGCTGATAACAAAGGACATGTAGAAGTACTTCATGAATTCCGCCTTCAAGTTTCTCCTCAAGCACTGGACGTCGGTATCATTCCTGATCGGGTGAAACTCTCCTGGAGTTTATGGCGGTCATCATCCGATAAACAACCGGAAGTAGATTATCCTTCCGGTGTAGAGAAGAGCAACATGGCTGGAAAAAAAAAAGATATAGATTGTGTTGCACAGCTCCTCTAGCTCATCTTCTCTTTCTTTTTTACTGGAAGTGGCTTCAGATAAATACTGGGACTGACGTCAGAGCTCAAGTAACTGAAGCTATGGTCCACTTGATTTCGAAAACGACACACCCTGTAACAATCCACCAATTACAAGATAACTGCATTGCTACCTTTGGGCAAACGCTACTGGTACAGAGAAGGCTTCTAGAGGCTTGGAAACAATATCTGCAAACGTAGCAGCCAGTGCCACGACACCCATTTTTCTGCTTTAGTATGCAATTTACATAATTACCAGTTACATTATAAAAATGCAATTAATTCAGAAACTAGTTGCAATCTCTTGACTTGCAGCCAGTAGAATGGGAATACGTTACTGCTGGACTAACCAGGCCAGAAATACTTATCCATGAGCTCCATGAGCTCATACAGAACTTTGAGGCCGCCAGAAGAGATGGCTTCGAAATCTTATTCTTCACTACAGAGCAGGGAGAGAGCTCATGTACGTTTGGGAAAACTTTGCAGTATTTTTAAATAGTATTTTCTGTAGACTATACAATACGACATACATATATGAACGCGTGTACAAAGCACCTCCCGATGTGACTACATTTAAAAGAAACTGTTTGGTAGAATTGTTCATCGCTCGTCACAGGTGCAATATGTCAGCGCATTTTCCACATCATAGACTAACATGCTTATGTTCCAGAAAAAAGAGCACAAAGGCAAGATGATGATGGGTTTGTACTCTATCTTTCCATATCCTTACAATATTCAGTAATTAGAGCCACATAATTCGTTGGACAAACTGTGACATGGCCTTTAGATAAATGATCTGCATGATTTGCATTCTTTCCTTCACTTCACGGTCACAGGAATGCACTTCTCTACTAAGTTCTTGATGCGTTCAATAAAAGTCCATACCAATCAGCAGAGCTGCGAAGGTGATGAATCCTGGAAGATTTGCCATGATTTTATACGCCTGAAATGAAACAAAAGAATTATGTCTTTTTCCAGCCTGCTTTGATTTACGGCTCCAAAATGCTAATTCTCACTGTCCACGTAATAACATAGTGTGTATATATCGCACTACAATTCACCATCATATTGATTATGTAATGAATCAAAATCGACAGTTTCCTTTTTTTTTAATACGAAGAAAAATAAAAAACGCTGCAATTTCAACGCCGTTCAGTGACGAACTATTTTACCCTTTTCTTGTCATATACATATTATTGGCATGCATTCGTACATGAGCAACACATTTCCAATACGTAAAGATTGCTAAGAAACTTCTCCGGCCACAAGATCGATTATTTAGCCCTGTAGTGGGCGCTTACAGTATTGCCCGAGCTCAAATTGGGTGCAGCGGAAAAGTATAATTCGCGCTTGGGAATGATGTTTTGTTTAAAACATTACAAGTTTCATATTATCCCGCAATAGGTGCAGGCCTCTTTATTGCTGACGTGGCGAAAGCAATTTCTGTGGCTTGTTCTTAGTAGAAATGAAGCTTGATATATACAAAAACCACTTCTCGTACAAGGCCTCTACACACTCTGGAATAAAGCAATCGGAGAGGTTTTTCCGAACAAGCGTTTGAGATATTTCTCCGCTTCTCTTAAAGTCTTTAAAAAAAACATCGTGCAAATTTTTGTCAACGCTGTACGAATGGACAGCACATAATGTTGACCAACACTTAGCTAGTAAATGCAAAGAGCATATTGCTCATGCATAGCACTGAGCAGAAGCACTTCTCGACTATTGGAGTCTTTAGGATATCCAAACTAGGAGCCTTATTGTGAATTTAGCAAATCTGCTCGAAGGGAGCGAAATACCTTTTATCTGCTGGTGAAGACCAACTGATGGTGAAGAGCTGTTTTGTGCTTCCAGTATTAGGTGCCCTGTTTTTATACTCTTTGTGGAGAGACCTATTAATTTCACTGAGAAAAATATAAAATATGTAAATAAACGTGGCAAACGTTTTAGTACCAATATATGTTTGACATCGGAAGCTGAAAACTAAAATCGTGAGTGGACTTGTGTTACAATTAGAGAGAATTTTTGGAACATGACATTTTTCTCTCTTCTCTGTGTGCGTTTCAGGCAGGCGAACATATTGCTGTCCTGTATAGCTGGAGAGTTCAAAACAATATTCTCGACAAACAGATAAACAGTTGTCACAGCCGCCAATGTATCCTATTGATAATGCCTCGGACAATCGACTTCAGATTCCTATTTTGCCTGTTTCGATAGGGTATGTCACAGAGATTCCAGGCTAGGAATGACAGACTCAGTTAAATGGCGGGAAACGTCTGACGGGAAACTTTTATGATGAGTCATTCGATCAACTTGGTAACTGTAATAGTTGATTCAGTATAACTGAGGTACAATGCTACAGGATCATGTGTATGGAAACCATTTTTACTATGTGGCTGAGGACTGCCATTCAGTGACGATCTTGTTTGCCCAGCTCTCGTCTTGTACCTATTATTAGCATGCATTCGGACATGTGTAACCAATTTCCAATACGTACAGATTGCTAAGAAACTTGTCAGGCCACAAGGTCGGTTCTTTAGCCGTGTATTGGGGTATTTACAATTTTCCAAATCTCAAAATGGGTGCAGTGAAAAGGAAAAGTATAATTCTCGCCTCGGGATTTTTTTTTCATACATCGTAAGTTTTATAATATTATAGTTTTATAATATGCTTGTGTAAAATAGACCGTCTTGTCCGAGAACATTTCGTGTAACCTATTTCCGGCATATTTTTAGTGCATTCATGAATACGCAATATGTTTAAATTACCTTATAAATATCCCGACGTAAATTCCAAACGTATTAGTTCTCGCTAAGGGTTTCTCAGTAAAAATAGGTGAGCCAGGAAACAACTACAGGCACAATTTTCACATTTTGTTTCCTAGTGCCAATGCTGTTAGGACGCCTCAAGTCTTCTTTGTGCCTGATATGATTTCTGAGTGCCGCTAATGGAGAGGGCCTCTCTCGGGTGGAAAGAGAGAGAGCGAGAATAAACCTTATGCGCTTCACGTCTTATCGAATCCTCTCACAGTTGAGATCCTGGAAGAGCCTGCACTGCGATCGGAAGCGGCAAGCGGCAAACGCACCAGCACATCACATGACGGCAGAATAAATTGAGGGACACGAAGTCACTGCAAGCGTTTAGGAATCCGCACCACAGGGGAGCTTTTGCGCAAAACAGCACACTTTAAAAATAGAATGTGAACAGTATTAGTGATTGAGTTAGAGTATTCTGCCTCATTACAAATAAAATTTTTGGGATAAACAAGTCTCATCAACTTTTTTTTGTGTTCTCCACTGCAACGTTGATATTTCTGCAATATTTTTAATGGCATATAGCTTTCAGTACGTCTAATAGTTTTCTTCCTCAAATAGCGTGTAGCCATTAGAAATGCCGCAATAGCAAAATAAGATAACTAATTCTTTGTCTTAATGAAGTGTGCAAACAAATATACTCAAGGTCATTTTTCTCATTGAAGTTCAGAGCGCGAACGTAGAGATATCATGAAGGTGAACATGCGCATATTGGCATGTTGAATCAAGACAGCTTTGCATAAACAAGGTCATAGATATCTTAAAATAGAAGCAGGTGGAGCAAAGCCAGGCAAAAACATCGCGCTTTCGTGCATATGAGAGAACTCTACCCTTGGATAAAATATTTCCGCATGGCTATCTGTATTCTAAAGGTCACGTCTTTTTCGACAGAGAAGAAATTAAAAACATTGGGCACAGGTTTGCTCATGCCTCATAGCTATTAAGAACAACAGAAAATAACTAAACAGTTATTTGCTTTGTCTGCATGCGCAATAATTAATAACTGTTACGCTGTATTGCTGTCGTTTTTTTATTTCGAAAACAAGACCTACTTGAATGTGGAGAAGGCACGAGACCTCGTTGGAATCCAAGGAAGACTAAGCAGACTCAGCGCAGATGCCGGTGGACCAATGGGGGCATTCTCTTTCTAAAACCTGCCAAAATTTTACTTTAGAAACCTGCCGATGATGACTCAATAATTTCTGCGACTGAAAATTTAGCACCGACCGTCTGGACTGGTACTGGCGTACGAACTGGTAGTGCTACGCGAATATAAAATTCTTGAATTTCTAACAGTTTTTGCTCGCCTTGCAAGCTCTCCTTTGAGGCCCTGGTTATACAAACTTGGGGCTTTAAGTTGTGGCGCAGGTTGCAGCGGCTCAAGTGCACAGTTGCTGCAATGCTCTTGCCAACACACTTCACGCAGTAACACCGTTGAGAGTCGCTAGAGTCGGTTTTCAGATACATCTAGATTATTTTCTTTTTAATGCCCAGCTTGCTACTTTTGATTCGGATTGACAAGCGTTATTTGGTGTTAAATATAGTGTTGGCAATATCTTTAACGAAATTTACATCAGAATGATCAGTCGAGCGTAGTAATAAAAATAGTGCATACTTATTTACGCGTTTTGCAAGTACAAAGCTACTCACGCAATAGAAAGTTTCCAATTTGGGCCGATTTTTTACGTCCATGCTCTCATACTCATGTGTGTGTCTCTTCATCAACTGTTCATCTCGCAAACGCCGCGGTGGCTCAGTGGCTAAGGCGCTCTGACCCCCTGACTCGAATGACGCGGGTTCGATCCCGTCCGCGGCGGTCGAATTTCGATGGAAGCGAAATTCTAAATGCCCGTGTGCTGTGCGTTTTCAGCGCACGTTAAGGAACCCGAAGTGGTTGGGATTTTCGGAGCCCTTCACTACGGCGCCCCTGATACCCTGAGTCGCGTTGGGACGTTAAGCCCCCTAGAACTAAACTCTTCATTTCGCACAAACTCTCAGCTTTTCGTATCAGCTTTACCTTTGTCACTTTGTGGACGACACCATCTCTGTGAACAGCCTCTATGCTTTTGATGACTTAATCCGCTTGTATGACGTATTATCGCTTAGTCATGAGCGTTCGTATGTTGCGATAGCTCGCTGAGTTATTATAGGATGCCATTGCAAAACCATCGTCGTCTTATGCAAAAGTTCGGGCGCTTTCTACACTAATTATAAATTATTTACAGTACTCAGAGAAGTGGTACTTAATCCTCTTTGTAGTGAGTACCTGGAGCTGCTATATTTCTTAAAAATACTAGCAACGTCATAGTTTTTGGAAAGTTCGCACAAAAAGGAACGTCAGAAAATGCTAAATCTTACTAGGCCCTTTCCAGCAAGTTTTTGCGTCACCTATGTAGTCAAAGAGAAAAAATCGAATCGTCACCTAATTGCACTAAGAGTTTATTGGCGTCATCATCATCGGCCTGACTGCGCCGATTTATTAGTAAAAAAAATAATGGAAGCAATAATAGAAACGGTTCCTATTTTTCTGTAGGGAGCCATCTTCGATTTTAACATTTTTATTCCAGATAAGAGAATCGCGGCCGTTTTTGATGGCGACTCAAACAAAAGCTGAATGAAGAACAGCATAAAGTCTCAAATGAAAGATATTAATAAGAAATTCTGCTTCCAGTGCTGCCCTGAAACATTTCTCTCTCATGTTTTGTTCCGACCAGCGTTCTAAAAGGATCAATACTTCTTTCTATTTGTTTTATCGCAGTTATGTGTTCTGATTTTTATATCAATGCTTTATTTTGTACAGCTGTCCGACAGTGGGCGTCCATGTGTAACCTCTGTAAGACGGGGTGTTGTCGTGCTTAAAGACAAGGGTTCCTCCGTACCTTGTTTTTGTCGTTTCAGTGAAAAATACTAGTGCTTAAATAAATACAAACATTTTTCTAAACACAGAGAAAATCATATAACTACGTCCACACGATAAAAAAGAGGGCTAGGACCCCAGGCTTAGGTTTTCTAAGAATTAAAACCAATAAATACTGTTTGCGTCTTTTTTTATTCTCTTCCATATTTTTGATATACTCCAGGCTTGTGAACAGTTGAGTCCCCAGAATTCTTCTCAACAGTTCAGTTCAGCGAAGTCTTTTCCGCGATCCTTGATATGTGATTAGGCTGCCGTCTTGAAACTGAAACCGATGTGAGTGCTTCGCCTGCTTCTAAGCACCACATGTCACAACTTAAGCACGGAGACGCTTACACTATATATAGTATTGTAAAGGGCCGTTTTGAACTCATTGACCCCATTTCTTTCAATACAATACCGGCGAATGAGACAGCTCATACAGGCCCAGTTTAATTACGGATAGCTTACAAAATCTCTGTAAGAAAGACTAGCTCCTTAAACGTGATCTATTTGGGTGCGTTCAAGGACGTGATCAGGACGCGCCTTAATTGCATCATTTCGGAAGAAGTTTTGCGTTTCTATCGAGGAATAGCCACAGTCCGCCAGGCTGTTAGCTCGCAGTCGATATTCCAAGCTGTTCTAATCTTAGTCCCTTTGGCATTTTTTCTTAGTTGAAGAAACAATCAGCATTCAGGACAGACACTTATTTTTCACGTTCTTATATTGCCAGTATGTCGAGCTCCCAACTTCAGTTCGGATTTCCTTCGGCCGGAGCTCTTTTGACGATATTTTATTTATTACATTGTCTTTGCTATATTTATGCCAACCATATATTGTTCTTGTAGCGGCGTCCAGATATACAAATGTGCATAAAATGCACAAATCCTGCCCCACTGCAGAGAGTGCGTGCATTACAAGTGAATGTAACCGTGTACTCCAATTAGCAATTTGCAGCTATTTACGTACTCTCAAGCCGCTCACTATTTTTCACTCTAGATTACGAAACCACTGAACTGCATAAACAAAGCTAAACAATGTTCTCTGACCTACGATAACAGTTTCCTTATCTGTATCATTGACGATAGTGCGTATGACATGCACTGAATTGCGTATTGCGTAAAGGACTGTAACTGCATAACCGTCATTGTCCAATGCACACATGTTCTGGGTGTGCTTCCTGAAGTATAGCATAACCCACCAACTAGCAAGGCCTTCTCAAATCTCCTTCACCCCGTCTTCTAGATGAGCAGGCTCAAACCAGTAACAAAGCAACACTAAAGCTTTTTGCTGAGCTTTTTGTAAACAGATGCACGACGTACAGAGTAAGGGTGGGGAAACATAGCTAGACTTCGACTAGTTAGCCGAAAGCGCGATGAATATTGCATTGTGTTCAAGGGAGAAAATGAACTTGGCCAGGCATTGCTTACAGTGTTCGAACATAAGGATGGTTGCAATAAGAAGGGAGACGTAGATGAAGTGGAAGAGGAGGAAATCAAACCTATTTCAGGCAGGTACTGGTGCCATTGTATGAGGGTAACAACAACAGCTACTGGGGCGTGGTGGTTGGGTATGGTAGACGGTAAAGTAATCTGAAGTAAGCAAGTCTTCTTGGGTAGGCTGAAAGCCAGTGGTGCAAGATTGGCGTAAATGGTGATCATGGGAAGACGCTTGTTCCTTGCAGTAGACTTAACCCGGGTAGTAATAATGATAATAATGATGGCGGAGGTAAGCAGAACATTATGGCGCATCAGGAAAGCTGGAAGGAGCACGATGCGAATACTGTCAGAAACAACCAAACTAAGGGAGAGCACGGCGGATGATAGTAGCTCTAATAACGGTGCTCGAGGAATGGCCTCAAGGATGACAAGCATAACAGCAAGCAATATTAGAAACGCGTAGACTGTCAGCCTCTTCTGTGCCTACATTACGAATCTTGAAGAAACCATACCAACCGTCAAACGGAGCTGCATAGCAGAAGCACTGAATCAATGACACAGAGTATGCGGGTTCTTTTACCCACATTTTGGATGGCCGCCAGAGCCGTCTAAGAGATACATCGCCTACTTCGACGACGGCTCGCAGGAAGAACAGGGCTTCTCCATTAGGCTTTGTCCGTCGCATTCATTCTTGGCCATTCGTGAGCAGGTACCAGCCGTGTCGCATGCATAGCTTTTACGCTTGTGCCACTTCGTGAGCGCTCTGAAACGCCTCTTTTGCATTAAGCTAGGCGGCTGTTTTTGCTATAGTTTCCGTTGAGGTTTCGGGATGGCCAACTTGACCGCACATCTGGTATTTTTCTCGGCTTCTATACTCGAGCTTGTATCAGATAGACTGCTGAGCCTATCCAGGTCGAACGTCGCGGCGCAACTATCGTAAACGTAGCCATTATACATAATTTGAATGGGAGTTAGGGCAACACGGCAACGCCAGTTCCAGGCACAGGCGGGATGTTGGACTAACACACTCTGGCTTTGTTGGAGTGAAACTAACTTATGTTCCATTCCGATTTTTGCACAGCGAGCCCGTCTGTACTGTTTAATCCCAAAAACAACCGCTCGACTATCTTCCGCTCTTTTTGCGTCGGTGTAAGCCAGCGCTATGGTCCTGAGGTCGTCTCGTACAATCTATTTTGACTTTGCATCTTTCAGTTGAGTACTGCTTTTGCTAAAGTACACTCAGTGTTGTCTGCTGCTTAAAGCTCTACGGCTGCTAAGGCAGTGTCGTTCATTTTTCACGGGTGAATCTTATGTCTGCTTCAGCATAACCTCCGATTCAAATGACCTCTACTGGCCACTGTTTGACACAGAAGAGTTGGCCACCATATAACGCTAGTGTAAATCTGCTGAAAACAATGCCATTGGGAAATTTTCCGACGTTACTCACTTTATTGAATCTTAGTAGGGAGAGGACTATAGAAATAACAGTGTTTGTTGTCATGCAGAATTTCTACTAAATACGCTGTGCTGAAGTCTTTACTGGAAAGAAATGGAGCCTGTAACATGCTGGCTAACCAGCAATTCTGATTTGCGATGAGTGCACATAAAGCGACATTGAGGAGTGTTGCCTTCTCAGGGATAGAAAAAAAATTTGCTCGTCAGAAAATAAAGCCGTAAAGTTCAGGACACAAACCGAAAAAAGGCACAACAACTCTGACATAAGAACTTGTGGTGAAAGCTTAACACTCTAAACAGATATGGCGCCCGTAGTCGAGGCAAATCCACAAGGCTTGAAGAATTGTGCAGCCATCTTTTTTTCTTCCTATGCACCTTAGCTCACTTGCTGTCACATGCCGGCTGGTATGAAAAAATTATTTCCTTCTGTGCTATTTTCAATACAGTGGGTGTCGGAGCATACACTTTAAATAAACCTAAATAGGCTTTTGGGGTAAAAATATGGCTTTTGCGGCATTTTTCGGCATAGTATTACCTGTGTTTGTCGGCACCAGAAAAATGGTGACTTGTCTTAAGTAGTAAGCTGGTTAAATGATTTTTGCGAAAAAATGTTTTCGCAAATACAGTAATTCGCCTAGTTGAATTCAGAGATTAAAAGCCGGACGTTAGTAAGAGCAATAGTAGTTTTTAAAATATGGAAAACACGATTGCCCTTCGCACTGTGGCTCGACAAAATTTGTCTTTTTCTACTAGTTACGTGCACAGGAGGGCTGCTTTGCCTGCATGCTGTCGAAAGCACATATATATTCGCACGATGCAGCCAGATTTTGTCAAACCACAGCGGCGAGGGTAATCGCGTTTTCAGAATTTTAAATTCTGATATGGATATTACTAACGACCGGCAAAAAATCTCTAATTGCATCCAATTGCCGGTTTATGATAGTCAAAAAGTTAGTTAATAGAAATTAGTTAACCAGCTCATCACTTAAAACAATTCACCGGCTTTCAGGTGTCCGCCAACACTGCTAATACCATGCCGAAAAATCTATATTTTTACCCCAAAAAGTATATTCTTGATAATTTTTGAAAGTCTTCCTTCAAGCAGCCCGTATTACTATGACCGTGGCTTTTTTCACTAGCTTTTACCCAGTTGTAATGAAGCTTTTGCCACATGTATGTCAGCGCTATGAGCGTAGTTGAAGGCCTATTAAAGTTCACAGGCGAGCCGTCCGTTTAAATTATAATTTGCAAGCAGCCACGTGAAAGGGACGTGAACATATAAGAAAGTGTACACAGGACGGCAGCAAACACAACTCGCGGTGTTTCTGAATAAGACAATAACTATTTTGCTTTAAAAGGGTGCTTACAAAGTTGTATGGGATAGCTACAATATTTTGCAAACACTATTTTATCAAAGCACAGGAAATGAAAAAAAAATGAAAGTAAGCAACGCTAGGAAACCATTCTCGACTTTAGACGAGGTGAAAGAAGGGGCGAATACGAGTAATTGAAAGGTCAGGAAGTACACGCTAAAAGGACGAAACATCAAAGCGCGCTAACGCTAGGACGCGCACGAAACCATTAACGGCGCCGGAAGCCTGACGACTTCAGATACTTCCGTTTTTTTTTTTCCTTTCCACGGCGCTTGTTGATTTTAGTCCCATTTGTCTGAAGTCCCTTAACGGGTTCAGACGCAGCCGCCGCACTTCGCTGCAAAGCTGAGATTTCATAGAAATCTCCAACTAGCGCTAACTATTGGCCTCTAGCAGCGAACAAGGCGTGAACTGAATGGGGTATTGTCATTTGTAATCTCGAGAGAACTACGAAGCACGGTCTAATGCAGCATGAACTAGTTGGTAGTGACGGCTGCGTGAAGACTTCCCAAGTGCTGCAAGACCTAGCATGCAAGCAGTTCTTTTGGCTCGATTCGACTGGTTATGACGGTCATGCAAAAGAAAAATGGGTGCAAAACACTCACAGTTCAGAGTTCAGCGCCATGCGGCAGATGGTTGTAGCTGTGAAACATAAATCTCTTGTCCAGATTTTCTTGGCCCCCAGGTGAAATTCGGGACCCTCCACAGCCCCCCCCCCCCCCCCCCTCCGGGGTGATCGAAATTTGCTTCGTTACAAACAACCTCAAGAGATTAAAATAATTCAGAACCCCTTAACTAAGGAATGTCTCATAGTAATAGGCAATGCTTCGGCACGTCGTAATCAATAAACTTAGTCGCCCTGGTGGGACCCGGCAGTTTTTGTAAACGCATGGGTTAACGTTCTCTCATCTGCATCATAATTAGGTGCCACACGCATCCTGATGAGCGGTTTTCCCAGAAGGCGGTGGCGGTGCGCACACAAGCCACGGGGTGATCAGCAATCCGCGCGTTCAGGCTGCGGATGCCTGCACCTTATTTGCCGACAATTCGCACCGCAGAGTAATCTATTTATCCCCGGCAACTCCGAAACCTGAAACTTAATTTCTCGCTTCCGTTGCATGCTGGTCTGGGTGAGCCAGTAGCTCGTCGCCTCAAGACTGGTTTTTACGCGGTTTGTGGGAATAATAATAATAATAATAATAATAATAATAATAATAATAATAATAATAATAATAATAATAATAATAATAATAATAATAATAATAATAATAATAATAATAATAATAATAATAATAATAATAATAATAATAATAATCAATCAATCAATCAATCAATCAATCAATCAATCAATCAATCAATCTTTATTTTTCGGTGCCCAGGAACAACCCAAAGGTCTTGGTGCTGGTACACCATTCACACGCACAAAATGTAAATTTATTTCACTACAAAGGAAGACACTCAGGGGAGGTAATGCAGCAGTCAAGGCGATAGAAAAAAAAAGACATATAAACTAGGCGTGACAGCAAGCATGAAGCAAAAAAGCGAAAACAAGAAAACAGCGAGAACAGCGGTAAATGAAAACAGCTAGAACAGGCAACAGACATATAAATAACTAATGAAACAATAAACAAAGAGAACGAACGACCGATAACAGCCAAGTACAGCATATAGCAAAATACAAACAAGAATAAAGCCAATACTAATATGAACGAATATGAAACCTCTGAAATACAAGCTAGAAATACAATCATACACAATAAGAAACGTAATTAGTGAACGCGTTACAGACAATCAGGCGTGAGTATACAGTATTAAAGAAATAATATTAATGAAAACAAGTACACGTGATGAACAATTAAGGAGAGAAAAAACAATATAATACCGGTGCAAACGCACAAGTGTAGTAAAGACAAAATGCATGAAAGGGGAAGTTATGTATGAGAAAAAGAGTGCTCAAAGTGGAACGTCACGGACATCCAATATAAAGGAAGGGAGAGAATTTTCGAATATATCTAGGTGAGGACAAAGAGAATTAAACAACTTCTGCATTCTGTCCAGAGGGGAGAGGGAGTGCAGGAGCGCAGAAACTTGGAATGGTCTGAATTCCCTTATGCTCTTTCGCGGTACACGCAAAAGGATACGCGCTAGGAGCTGAGGGCATAGAATGTGACCATGAAGAAGTTTATACAAGAAAATTATATCTGCCCTCACGCGACGGCAGCTAAGAGAAGGAAGCTGCAGTGAGTTACTCCGTCTGGGACGAGAGCTGGAAGTTTTGCAAGAAAACCGATGTTGAAATATGCGTAAAAACTTTAGCTGAACTCTGTCGATTTTTTCACAGTTCGACTGGCAAGTGCCGTTCCAAACAACAGACGCATATTCCAAAAGCGGCAAGCATATGGAGAGGTAGAGCTTTAAGAAAGGAAGTGGGGATCGAAACTCTCTCGAAAGCCTGCAGATGAAGCCGAGTGTACGCATAGCCCGTAGAGCAATGCGTTTTGTATGAGAGGAGAAGCTGAGGCTACGGTCGAAAAGTACGCCGAGGTCATTAATTTCATCAACCCTGGGCAGCGGCCTACCATTCACAGAATAAGAGTAGAGAAGACTGTGCGTTTTACGCGTAAATGAAACAACCTTGGTTTTAGATGAATTGAGAGTGAGCCCATTCTTCAAGCACCAATCAGAGAAGGCGGATATGTCAGATTGCAATGACAAGCAATCGTGAAGAGTATGTATTGCCTTGAACATTTTTATATCGTCCGCATAAAGGAGAAATGAGGAGTTTTTGACCACGGAGGAAACGTCATTGATAAAAACAGAGAACAGAAGCGGGCCTAATACTGAGCCCTGAGGAACTCCGCTGGTTGGAGTGTAAACAAATGAGGTCTGTCCATTTACACTGACAAAGCAGGACCGATCAAGAAGATAGTTGCGTAGGAGGGCTACAATTGAAACGTCGATCTCAAACAGCAGAAGCTTTTGAAGAAGTAATGAGTGAGTAACAACGTCGAAAGCTTTGCTCAAATCACAGTACACAGCGTCTACCTGACTCCTCTGAAGGACTTCAGCTGATGTATACGTCATAAAAGTCACAAGGTTAGTTGTAGTAGAACGACCTTTCATGAAACCATGCTGATTATGAATGATTACATTTTTGAGGTGGAAGGAAAGTACTTTGTGCAAAGCTAATTCAAAAAGCTTAGAGGTTGCACAAAGAAGAGAAATGGGGCGGTAGTTCGAAACATCAGATTTGTTTCCTGATTTGAAGACAGGGAAAACACGCGCCGTTTTCCACACGCGGGGAAAGGCAGAATTTTTCAAACAGTTACTAAATATCGTGGTTAAAACAGGGACGAAGGTACTATTGAAGGCTTTTATTATGGCGGCTGGAATGCCATCAGGTCCAGGGGATAAAGATGGTTTCAAACACTTAAGACTCTCACTTACTAACTTCTCGTCGAGAGGAACGGAATTATGTGCGCCAGCTGGAAGGCACACGGAGTCGAAAAGTGGAGATTTGTACACGAAGGAAAAGTGTTGAGCAAAGCCGTCAGCGACATTCCGAATTTCATTCCCATGAGAGTCAACTAAGTGAATATGACTATCAGATTTATTCGAACGCTTGCGAACGTATCGCCAGAATTCAGTAGGACGATTAGAGGCACTATTCTCTAAATAATCAAGATAGGACTCATGATCCCGCTTGTACAGGCGTTTGCAAAGGGAACGCAAGCGGCGAAATTCATCTGCCCATGTATCCAGCCCAGGGCGTTTCGCTTTATGGTGGGCCCGCTCCTTAAGTTTCAGCGCTGTTCTAAGTTCCTTGGAAAACCAGAACGGAAACTTGCTGCGAGTAGGAGTGTCCATAGGTATGTACTGGCGCATACCATTGAGAACTATTTCAGTGAAGCGACTGACTTGTTCGTCAACATCGCTGATTTCGCTTAAAACAGACCAGTCGACAGAAGAGAAGAAACCGAAGAGACCAACATAGTCGCCAAGTGCGTAAGCGAAACGGGGGGAATTCCCCGCACGATTTGAATTAGCAGAAGGTGGGACAGAAACCGAAGCCGTTATTAGAATTGGAGGATGAAATTTGTCACAGCGAGTAAGTGAGATGTCAGATGACGAGACTCGAACATTTTCAAAATTAGATAAACAAATGTCAAGAACATTACCACAACAGTTTTCAATTAAATTGTGTTGCTGCAAGGTGTTAAAAGCTATGAAATCTAAAAGCCGGTTGCACTTACTAACTACATAATGATTGTTGTGTGAATATGTAAAGGTATTCCAGTTAATACCTGGAGTATTAAAATCCCCTAAAATGAGCAGTTTGTGCTTGCTATGAGAAGTGATAACATATTCAATAGAATGTAGTACATCATCGTAGGCAGGAGGAGGCAGATTAGGGGAAATATAGAAAGCTGCCAATAAGAGTTTTTGATGTCGAGTTAAAGTGAGCTCTAACCAGACAGATTCTTCGATGGTTTCCAGGTCGGAACGCCGAACGCACTGCACGGAACTGTCAATAGCAATGAGCACTCCCCCTCCCTTTTGTGCAGAAGCTGATTCAGGGCGGTCACTTCGAAAAACAGAATAGTTATTAGGAAAGAAGTCACCTGAGTTAACTTCGCTAGACAGCCAGGTCTCAGTAATTACAACAGCCGAGTAACAATAGGCTAATGCATTAGAAAAAAATACAGGTCCCTTAGTCCGAAGACCTCGGGCATTTTGATAATATATATCCAAGTTAGGGTTGACTGCGATCAACCGTCAGCTCGGAAGGATGCAACATACCATCCAGGAGCTTTCCACGAAAAGCCTTGAAGATGCAGCCCGTAGGCCACATCGAAGGGTCAACAAGCTGATCGTAAAATTCCGCGCTGACTGTGAGGTGGAAGGACGAGTAGGAGTCATATTTCGTTTTCAACTGCCGGCAGGTTAGGGGGGTGACGTTCACGCACTTCAGATGGTTCGTCAGTTCAGCCGACGTTGTCTCAGGGCACAGCTTGGAGACGAAAATAGCCTTCGGGCGCTTCTGAGGTCTGGCGACGTTCAGACTGGATGAGCTCGACGAGCCAGTGATGGCTGGGCTTCGGTGCTTCTTCTGCGCCTCAGGCGAATTAACTACAAGTGGGGGGACAGATACAGATGTCGGGCAGGTGGCCAAATCAACAGGTGCCATCCCACAGTGAAGGGCAGCAGAGTAGCTCTTGGATGGCTGGAACATACGGGAAGGACTGCTCGCGGACAGGGGCTCGACGAAAGGCGGATCACGCTGCGATGAAGCAGGGCGCCTCGCAAGCTCCTCGCGTAAGCTGCGAACATCAGCCCGCAGAGAGGCAACGACCTCAGCCTGGAGAGCGAGCGCCCGCGAGTTGTCACCACGAAGGCGCTCATTCTCCTCCCGCAGCTGGGCGACCTCGTCGCTCAGAAACGAGATTCCTTCAAGTGCGTCGAGGAGGAGAGCCCGAAGGGAGGCAAGCGCACCGTCAGGTTCGCCCGTCGGGGAGGAAGCGAGGGAACCGGTCGGGTCGGTCGGGTGATGGGGCTGGTGGGCCGTGGAAGAAAGGAATGCAGCCGCTGACTCGCCACCGTCGCTAGGCTTAGCACCGCCGCAAGACGACAAACACAGATTGCACATGAATGGTCGCGAGCCGGACTTCAAAAGCTGCAGCTCGTCGTCACTCCAAGTGACACACTTCGCGTGTACACGTTTGTTGCAGTCGGCACAACGAAAAAACTGCTGCTTACCAAAAAACGGACGGGAGCACAGCACACATGCGTCCTTACTGGGCGCCATGTTGGGGAATAATAATAATAATAATAATAATAATAATAATAATAATAATAATAATAATAATAATAATAATAATAATAATAATAATAATAATAATAATTGGTTTTCTGGGAAAGAAAATGGCGCAGTATCTGTCTGATATATCGTTCCTCACCTGAACCGCGCCGCAATGAAAGGGGTAAAGGAGGCAGCGAAAGAACAAAGGAAGAAAGAGGTGCCGTAGTGGAGGGGCCCGGAATAATTTCGACCACCTGGGATCTTTCACGTGCACTATCATCGCACAACACACGCGCGCCTTAGCGTTTTGCCTCCATAAAAACGCAGCCGCTGCGGTCGGGTTGGAACCCGGGAACTCCGGATCGGTAGCCGAGCGCTCTAACCACTGAGCCACTGCGGCGGGTGGTTTGTGGGAATCAAATAACGTTTTCGGCCCTGGTGTTGTCAACTGGTTATCGCAACAGAAATGTTTTGCTCGTTCATTAGCAACAGTATCAATAACAGAATCTCAGTGTTTTGTTGGCATAATTTATTGGTGCAAAATCTGGGGAATGAGGCTTAACACAGAAAAGACGGTCTTTCTTCGCTTCTTTCGTGGAAGAGCTCCGCTATCACTTACTTACACGTTAGGTTATTGGGCTTTGCAGGAAGAAACCAAATACAAGTATTTGGGTGTCACAATTGCTATTAATTTATCATGGAATTTACACATCGACGATTTTTATTCTTCGGCCTTGCGTAAATTATATTTTTGCGGCATAAACTTTAAATCTGTCCACCTAACGTAAAATTGCTTGCTTATTATTCACTAGTTAGATCTGAACTAGAATATGCATGCGTTGTTTGGAAGTCGTTTACTAAACAAAATATGAAACGTCTTGAAAGAGTACAGAGGAAGGCTGTGCAATTTATCCAAAATTCTTTCGATATGACTCTTCTTAACAAAATAATGAGTTATGATGGCATTGTGGCATTGAGCTTCTTAGACAGCAAAAAAAAATCTACGATTTCAGTTCCTTTTCATGACTTTTATTCGAGATTAAGAAATTAACCCTTTGTCCTATCGGCCTAGTGCAACATCCAGGCTTACTTGACACCATCATCCGAATTCACTAACCCCTTATTTTGCCCGGACGGATGTATTGCAGTTTTCATTTTTTTTCCAAACAGACTGGAATGACTCGTTCTTGCCTGTTTCCATTGATTGATGCATTGTTTGTCTGTATTAATGTTCCTTTTACCACCGTGTTTGGACCTGAACAAGGTCTGCGTTATGCAATGAATGAATAAATAAATAAATAAATAAATAAATAAATAAATAAATGAAACACTAATAATTTTGCTTGGATACTTCCCTTGGATTTTTGTTGCTATCACTATCGCTGCTCTCGCATTTCCATAGAGATGTGCGGTCTTAGGACGAGGCAGCAGCAGCACGGTAGGCATGGCTGAAAAAGGCGCGGTATGGCGAATTTTTAGATTTATATCGCATTAAGGATTCCTTCAGCAAGGCGGAAATTTGGGCGAGTGTTAAGTATTCAGTTACGCTCTCAGCGCAACACGAACGGGACACAAGTTTGTGCTAGTCCTTCGTCTTGTGTCCCGTTCGTGTTGCGCCGATAGCGTAAATAAGGATTCCTTCTTTTCTACTTATACTTTTAAATCCATTTTGATATTGTTGAATTTGCAGAGAATTCCCTGCATCACGTTTTGACATGTTTGACTTTGACGTCAATACGGCTTAACGGTTGCCAGTGGTGGCCATTGCGTGATCTAGTCCAGCTATATCGGGCCAAAATTTTGAAAATGAAGAAATTTAAGACACCGTTATGGAAATATTAAAGGTAATGGTACATTATTCTGATATGTAGGAAAACCTTTCTTTCAAACTGTTTCCAGGGACCGCATCGAACAGTTAAGGTTCCCATAGAAAAGCATTACGCAACGCTTTTTACGACAGGAAATCATGAATAAAAAAAATACAAGAGTGCCGTCGGGTGATCTGCAGTTCTATTGATTGCTGTAGTGTAATCTTACATTGTATGAAAAAAAAAATTGCTTGATAAAAGGTTTCCCGCTCAAGAATGCTTTTGTCCAGAATTGCTGGGTATGGAAAGATAATCTTACTAGAAAAGCATCGACTAGTGTTTTCGCCGATGTACCTATATAAGCAGTTTGTTAGATTGCCGATATAAATATTGCCTGTGGCAATCAGACCAAAACATAAGTTATCTTTCTGATGAAAAGACAAATGAAAAATATTGCTTGTAAAAGGTGGATGTTGGGATCGAGCAAGACAAGGACAATGTGGTTGTCGGCGAATAAGAAGCTGGAGTAAAGAAACCTGGGTTATTAATGAACCCCCAAAATTGTGAGTTTACTTTTGTTTTTTACCGCACTCGCATAAAGCATTGGCAAAAGGCTGGAAGAAGCGACCGGGGCATGCACATTGTAACTTATCCACCGTCGCTCTTGCAGCAAATCTAACGCGCCCTTCACGCTGCGAAAATGTTTCGTTATGTCCAGCCCTCCAACTGTAGCATACACACTTCTTGACCCATGAAAATAATAAAGAATAACAAAACTCTTAAGCTATCCTCGTTGGATCGTTTGAATGGATTAGATTATCTGTTGACGCGGACTCTCATTTTGTTTAGTGCCATGTATGCGTAATTGGTAATCCTCTAGTTTACATTCATGTATCGCTGAGAGTGCACAAACCACTCCTGGCGCATGACTGGTGCAGCGGTTTAGCGACGCGCCACTGCCCCGACTGGCGGCTGTTTCAAACGCAGCCACTGACTGGGCTTTAGGAGCCCAGATTTATCTTGCCGAGCAACTCCTCGCGACAAATTTCAGTTCCACCTGCCATAATGGGCAGTTTGCTCACAATCCGATGGGCGTGATGCCGCTTTGAACTGTAGGCAGGTTGGGATGACGTCACAAGATCACGAAAGATGCGTGATACATCTCGCGTGACGGCGGTCGCCATTTAAAATGATAGTCGCACCTGATAGTGTGCAAACTGCCCAACGTGGCAGGTGGCATATAAATTATTAGCTATTATCCACGATAAGTGGCTCGGCAAGGGTAGCCAGAGCTTAATTTCATTATATAATAGGCGGCCTCGCGCGACGGCCATCGTTATTTCCGCTTGTACAGACTCTTATGATGATTAAGTATTAATAAAAAATTTGTAGAAACACTTACGACTGTTCTGTGTCAGCATGCGGCATAAAGTTTGGGCCGTGCAAGGTGGCAGAATTACTGTGTCATTAGTCAATGCTGTGAATGCGAGGCATTGCATACTTTATACAAACTCCGTACACCATACATTACGTTACTTGTGAAGTGCTAAGTCATGCTACATTGCAAAAGTAAAGTACTGAGCTATGCAACATGACTATAGCTCCGCGTTATATCTACGGCAATTGTAAAGTGCTTATTCATGCTACGTTGCAGAATGGTAGACTCATTACTATATTTGCGCTTCATGACTACGCAGACTTTGTACCAACTCTATACACCTTACATTAGATTACATGTAATGTGTTGAGTCATGATATGTTGCAGAATCACTGTGAGTCATGAGTGATGATTACGAGTCTTGACTGTGCATAGTTTGTACAGATGCTATACACAATACATTATTTTAAATCTAACGGGCTGAGTAAAGCAACGCTGCAGAAGTAAAGCGCTGAGTCATGAGACATGACTACGGTATTTATAGAGGGGTCAGTCGTGCTACGTTGTAGAAGTGCTAAGTGATGCTACGTCGAAAATGATTATCAGCTATGCGCCAGCAATGAGCAATTTTGTTATAGTGAGGTAGCGCTCTTTCAAAAAAACACGAGACATATTGTATGCGAGAAAATAAAAAGTTCCAAGCGTTCTGGCTGGGAATCGACGCCTCGCCGTGGTACAGCCAGTGGCTCCCTCAGGTGTCTCTTTGAAAACACGCCACCGCAGCGAGTTTACTGGCTTTGCGAAAAGCCGGTACTCGTACTCGTGCATCGGGTTCATGGGCTCGGTGGCAGTGGTGCTTCGTCGGATTCGTGACGTTGCACGATTGAAGAGCCAGCTTAACGTTTAGGAGCCTGCATTTTGGCGAGAGTGTAATGATGAGGGACGTAACACCTCTCTCGAAGCAAAAATCTAAATCGGCTATGCAGCTTGCCAAAGCGTGTTGTAGGAGTGCGACGAGCAGCCTTTATAACCTGCCCTTGCATCTACACTCCGCCCCATCAGAAACTACTATATTATATTACTTTTATGTAGGCGCGTCTTCAAGTGCCTTTTAATTTCCGGATTGCATACCTGCCAGCGATGCTCAGATTGTCGTTGACAGCTATTCGACCTTAAAGTTATTAGTAAGAAGCTACTCTGCGACAAAGAACGACGCATGCGCAGCATCCACTGCGCTTCGTTGTCGGCAGCTCACATAACTTGAGGGCACTTCCTGCTAAAAGAATTTTTTCGCTGACGCTCGGACATGAACAGCGGGTTCTGTGCTTTGCTTTATCACGGGGCTGCTCAGAGAGTCGATAGCCTGCTTCCCTAGCCCGCGCCCTGAAATCCCGTTCCACACAGCACTTCGCCATTACGGCGGCGAGTTCGCTTTGATCAGGACCTATTGTCTGTGCTCGAAGCGACAGGGCGTTTCGTAAATTTCGTCGACGGCATGCGAACAACGAAGTTTCTTGGCTTCCTTTTACAATGGCCGCTGGCATCGCGAGTCTCTAGAGCGGAGTAATTGCTTTGACCGGGGCCGGAAACGAGTCAGCATCGCGCCTCTCTAACGCATCTTTTGAAGGCGAGAGACAAGGGGAAAAATTGAGGGCAAGGAAAGGAAATTCTGAAGAACTAGTGCTTACTGGTGACAGGAATAAGACAATTGACCGAAGAACAACCGTTCAGCTAACAAAATTACAAGTGGTGAAGGTTACACATATTCAGATTCCTTGACGTACTGTTGTAAATGTTGGACTGAGATGTAGCAACAGCGCGAAAAATTTATAGCCTATCAAACTCACGTGAAAGGAGAAGAGGAAATTCTTCTGGCATGGCAATCGTTGTGTGAAAATGCCACAATGCCTCCCCGACCTTACTCCGAAGAATTGAGGTACTTTTTTCGTGATTTTCTAAATCGACTGTGTGACTTTCATACACCTGCTGATGTCCTCTTCTAACATAATAACAAACGCTTCTTTACTTTATTCCAGCCCACTTCTGCGGTGAACCGTTTTTCAGTTTTCTAATAGGTTCGAAAGAACGCGGCAATTACCTACGGCAATCTAGTAAGTCCACACTCGTGTCAATTCATTGCGAATCCTAAGCACCGCTCTCATTTGCTTGAATAAGACATTAAAATATTACGTATTGTGGAAAAAACAGCCTTCATGACCATTTCCGCAGCACATGGTGCAGTGGCAGACAGGTCACTACCATGTAGGTGCTTCACTTTTCGCTTTAGTGTAAACATTCCAAAACCACCACAAGATTTTTTGAAGTAGCACGAGAGGTAGCATTTTCATATGTTAGTTCAATATCGGGAATTGTTGATGCTTGTGCCTTCGACGGCAAACCCTGTGAAACAGTGAACGCTGATTGGGTGGCAAACACCAGCTGAAAAATTTATTATGAGCGGTTGCATTTAATGCATATTCGGTAATCCCGACAAACAATGCTATAAGAGTTGTTACCGTCCTGTTAAAAGTGAAGCCAAATTCGGTGATAATAAAACTTACTTTTGGCTTCTCTTACAATTTCTTAGAAAATACCTGAAAAATGAGGGAATGAGACATTAAGCCACAGTTTCTTGGCATTTTCTCTCTGGCGACTAATTTTCGTTCTAAATGGATGACGTCCAGTAAAATCCACGGATTATGTTTGTTTCTCCTCTTTCGTGTCGTCGGACTGTATGTTTCAATAGAGTGGAAAAAACGATGTTCTTGAACCTTAACAACACAGCACTGACACTACCCTTTAGTTTAAAACGGTACAAAGAAAAGGATAAGTAGTATATAATACTTGTGAGATCCGCTTACATGATCCGGTACATGAGTGACGCTCTCTTTTGACCTTTTCAGTCTAGGCTGTGTAGCTATATGAACAAAAATGGTTTTGGTTTCGCTCTGGTTAAACCTGGAGTGCCGCGATAGCTACATCTGGCTGAGTGGAACTTGCTCAGTCGAATTGCAAAGTCAGTGATTCGCCGCTCCGTTTCACTGGGCGTTGCTTCTTCATCTTCGTCCTACTTGACACGGCGCATGCGCACAGCTGTTGTAGCTGTTGCGCGCCGCACTACCGGCAGCAGCAGCTGGTCTGCACCACGTGACCAACCCACGTGACCAACCACGTTATCAACGGCCGCACCACGGAACTCAAGTGTTGCCGCGCTGAAGGTTCGAAGAGGTAGCGTAGTGTAGTTATCGGTACAAAACCATTTTGTAATCCGACATACCCTCTTCACATTTCTTTTCTAATTGTCGATTCGACCGCCGAAATACACCACGCCCGGCACTGATTTAACAGTGCCTACTGGACGTGTTTTCTCGGTCACCAACTGTGTTGAATCGTTATTAAATTTTACAACTGGAAGCATTTCACTGCTTTCAGTTTCTCTGTTTATTTTAAAAAGTACTCCATTCAATGCCTGGCAAAATAAAATCACGTAATATGTATATCAGAATCTTGCGGTTTCTCAGCTTCGCGTTTTCTAGGTAACAAAATAATTTCTATGTACTTAAGGGGTACATTTGGCGGTCTATGAAGCGCACCTACGAGTTAAGAAGTTTACCTGAATATATCTGGCACCAAACACTTTCGTGATATAGGATACCATGGATGCGTTAGAAATGGACGCCTTCTTTTGTGATTTTTGTGACACCTCACATCGTGTTTCCGGGAGGGGGTACCGACTCGCTTTCTTCATAATTCATCAGCTTCTATTTCAGCAAGTTTCATTGATGGTAATTACATGCCGGTCATAATTAGCTAATGAGTACTCGAAATCGCCAGTCTCGTTGAGCAGGCTCCCAGCGTTCAGATTTGTCACTCGAAAGTAAGGTAGTATGTTGGCCTCAGTCGAAAGGAAAGCAGTTGTACGTTTGCTGCGGTACGTTCTGATTCCGCTGAGACGGATGCTTTCTGGTACCGCCATTTTCAACTGGCTTGTCCTCTGACTCATACCAGAAGAAAACCTCGCTACTTATAACCACCTTATCACATTCAAGTCGCGGGTTTCCTCTTCTATCTCATTATTTTTTGGCAGAGTTCCAGATCTGTTTTAGTTTATTCAGTGTTTATTGCGAAAAGCTGTCGCCAAGAGGAAAATCGATTCCTTTTGATTCCTTGCATTTCCTACAGACTTCTTGCTTCTTCCTATACACGTACAGTTCCAGAATACGCGGTCGAGGCTTCTTGGTTGTTCTTCTTTGATTCTGTGGGTTGCTTCTTCTGTGACTCGTAATTTGTCCGGAAAGAAACCTGTAATAACTTCAGTTTTGATCTCTCCCGTAGTTTCATCTTCGCTTTTTTTTATTATAAACGCGATCACATTCTTCTGTCTGGTCCTGTATGTTAAAGAAGTTATTTTATTTTATTTTTTGCTTCTGGAGGGCGCCATCAAGCTCATTCACTGGCTTTTTCAGGTGTGTTGTACTGCCAGCGTGGTCTTTAACTACCTGTAGCGGTTTTCAAAATCTCGAAGCTGGAAGTCTTTTGTCTAATTCGCTTAGTTCAGCCTGAGTAGCATTTTTGCCATCGCATAACGCCTTCAGAAGTGCCTTGGCATCATGTCCATGATTGAGCTCCACAATTCCAGACAGCAAAGGAGACATTGATAAAAAAAAACAGCAAAAATTCATTTCGGGCACGATAGCGTTACATTACAGCAATCTGGTCGTCGCTTTTGTAGCCATGTCATTAGTATCAGTTACAACCAACCGGCTCGAGAAGCAACAGCCGTAAGTTTAGGCGCATCGCCTGTATCGTGCCGCCATGTCTTTGTGCGAGGTTTTATCTTCGCTGCTTTGAAATGCGCCGTTCTGAGACATTAATAGTGCTTATTCGTAATCCGTAAAATGTGCCGTTTAATGTCCAGAGCAACCAAACGTCTCTCCCGCTGTTCTTTCAATGACCCGGTTGTGTTGCAGCCCATTCTTTTGTATTCCTGCTAACTTCCAAATCTGTTGCAAACAGAAACAGGACTTGTTTTGAAGGTCTCTTTGGGCTATACTACTTTCGTTGAAGGAATGTGGTTAAGTGAATATTTTCTGTTTTACCTAAAACGATGAGCACCTATTAGGATTTCCAAGTGTAAATCAGTGCAAAGGGCTGAAGACCTAAAGATGCTTACTGCAATTCACTTGGCGAAGCAAGTTTGTTATGCACAGCTGAGTATGCGGTGAAGCCGTCACAGGGGACTGGAGTTCTCGTAACTGAGGATGTATTGTGACCATGCCTTCAGTGAAGAAGGGCAGAGGAGTATAAACTCAATATGATGCAGATAGATAGATAAAGAGGGGGAGGGAAAGACAGGGATGTTAACCAGAAAGGGGTTCCGGTTGGCTACCCTGCACTGGGGAAGAGGAATAAGGGGGGATAAAAGGAGGAAGAGAGAAGAGGAAAAAGGCATAACACACACACACACACGCACACCGCTGTCACAATTTGTCACTCAATCCAGTCGCTCTCAAGTAGGCAAAGAGTGTCATGTATGCCTTCAGGGCAGTCGACTGCTGTGGCCACGGACCGAGGATCTTTTGCTCTGTTAATGGGCGAGGATCGAGGCGGTCCAGGGCACGACACAGTGTATGTATTGCACTCGCAAATGCAGGACACTCAAAGTTTAATCATGCAAAATTTAATCATGCATAAAGGGCCAAATGTACAATGTGCATCATTACTTGACCTCGTCTAGGAATCTTTTCTGGGCCTTTCACACGCTAGAGCCTCAAACATAGTAGAGAACACTTTAGCTCAAGACGAGAATTATGTTCTTAAAATTAAACATCACTTTCAATGGTGTTCTCAATCTTCTTGGAACCCTTTAAGCCCTGGTATGATCGATATAGCACACAGTGAAGACGGAGATGCTGATGGAACGGTGAGTAATATTTTGCTATCACAAGTTATTTATACGTTAATAAAGAATTATAATGCGGCAAAAAATTACCGTCATAAAACTAGCTTCTGAGCTTAAAATAATATTCAACAAAAAGTATTGCTTCAATCATGTACGGAACGAAACTCATCAAAACTGGGTGCCTCGGTTTCCAGCTGCACCGACACTTATTTTACGTCTCAGAAAGGCGTATAGAGCCAAATGCTAAGATTACGTGCCGCGAACTCATCAAGTTATGCAGGGTACTGGAGTAATTATGCAAATGGTGAAATCTGCAGACTCGCAATTCACATACTTGCCGGTCGTCAAGCGTCATATTCGAGTTACTTTCTTTGTGCATATCGCATTTTAGGTTCTGTGTAAACTTTGCATCAACAGTTTGCACGAGTTCTTGGAAACCCAGGTTCTCTGAAGAACACTGACGTCAGAATCGCGTTGTCAGCTGTTAGATATCCCGAGAAAAAAATGTTTAAGCTAGAACTTCTCCCCGCTGAAGAAATTGTTCGCCAAAATGCAGTAAGTTCAGAATTAAAAATTACCTATTGCTCTGTAAATGCAACTGAAACCAGCATCGAAATGATGCATATTTGTCGTTAGGGAACGCTATTCTTGCAGTGAACGGAGGTTTACAGTAAACTTTTTCACTTGTGAACTTGGCAAAAGAAAAAACTTGAAACCTGCAGGTAGTCCGAAGAGCTCCTAAGTTCAATTTACTTTTTCTGGTCACTTTCTGCATTTCGCACAAAGAGCACAATAAATTTGGCGGCGAGGTGCTCTTTTCTCTGGACACATATACCGCATATAAAGGCAAATTTAGCTGGTGCGCAAGAAAAGAAACTTGAGGCGAATAATTATAAATTATATTTACTTCCGAATTATTATCTTGTTAATTATTCGAGTATGCAAATTAACGTTAACGAGTAACGTTCAGAGACCGGAAGCGGCCAGAGTGGGTGAGGGACCAAGCGCGGGTTACTGACATCCTAGTCTAAATTAAGAGCTAGAAATGGGCTTGGCCGGGGCATGTAATGCGAAGGCAAGATAACCGCTGGTCCTTAAGGGCAACTACGTGGATTCCAAGAGAACGCTAGCGTAGCAGGCGGTGGCATAAAATTTGATGGGTGGATAAGATTAAGAAGCTTGCAGGCATAGGGGGGACGCAGCTGGCAATGGACAGGGTTAATTTGAGATACACCGGACAGGCCGTTGCCCTGCAGCGTTTCGTAGTAAGGCTTATGATGATGCTGATAATGATGATAGCGCGCATCGCCACACAGCTTTGCGCCTTGGCCTTTTAACATCATCCTGAATTTTTAATTAGGAGTTTCGGTTTAGTGCGGACGCGTCACAGCACAAACACGATGCGTAAATTACAAGAAAACTTAGGATCCACAAGCAACTTCCCTTTGTTGTGTTTCTAGAAGGATTACTGCATCCAATTTAAAGCCTCCGCTCCACACTTTTTTTCTTCAAAGCATTGCTTCGGTGCCTAAAAAAATTTATGAACTTATAATTCATCTGTTTTTGGGACGCATCTTGAACATTCTAGGTAGAAAACAAATTACGCTACGCATATAGGTAGATTTATGGCCGAAATAACCTTCTTGCGGCAGGAACGACGCCAAAATTGCTGGGAAACTTCGCCCTTGAAAAGTGCCTAAAACCGCTACAAGCTTTGGTCTCACGCTGTGCGTCCAACGCACGTACTCGGTCCTGCCAAATGCGTGCAGTGTGGCGGAATACGAAGGTTAAGGAATGCCGCGAGTCTTTTCAGAGATTTGAACGCATGTTCGTGGCCGACAGTTTTCTTCCCACCTTTCATCACCATTCTTGGCGCTGAAGTTTGCTTAGTGAAGATTTACTCCGCAGTAGGACGCCTCAAACGCAGTAAACCAACCAAACCGTAGAATAATTAGCAAGGCAATAAAGGTTTTATTGCTGCTGATTTTCGCAATTTAAATAAAGGGAATCGTTCTAGAATGCGAGGAAAAAAATATACAGTCTATAGACTGTATATAGATTTTTTATATAAAAAATTCTAGATTCGCTGTATGTAAACCCATGAGAACAGTCAATAGGCAATACAAATCTTATAGAGGGTCTATAGACAAGCTATAGAATTGTGACCATACACGTTTAGTAGACTTTTATGCATAGAAAGTCTATATACTATGAATAGGCAAAATAAATATCTATAGGAAGACAATAGAGTCTATATGAAATATATAGACTTTCTATAGACAATTCTTTAAGGGTTGACACGAGAACTCATCTAATTATACGTGAACACAGAGGGTGACCAAGTTTCGAGCGAAGAAATAGGAATAGAAAAATCAAGAGCTGCGAACATTACCGTGAAAAGAGGAATGAACATCGCTCCCGGCATCTATTTTCGCTCACTATTCACTTTCGCTAGCAGGACATGGACTAGAGAATACAGTAAGGTATAACGGCAACTAAAGAACTGAAAGAGGGTAATAAAGATTCTTTTAAATTCAGAACGGTTTCGTTCACGATGCTTGATCGTTCTCCCTTGACTTAGGCCTAAGCGTAGCCTAATTCCACGGCAATGCACGCGACTAGAGGCAGTACGTTTTGAACAGAGTTCCTTTTTTCCCGAGGTAGGGGAGACACCTCGAACCTAAAAAGCTGCGGTGAGCCAGTGGCATGCTCTGAAACTCTTCAGAAATCTTTTTAATGGAGCCATGAACTTAGATAGAGGGCGCATATGTCACTTAGGCGGTTGGGTCGATACTTGAAACCTCGTGGCAACATACGAGGGGAGGAGGAGGAGGAGGAACGCACGTGGCGAAGCAGGGTTTTGAAATACAGGTGCTTTGTAAAGAGATGAAAAAATAAACACCAACCCTTGGAGTTCGGTACCAGCGAAACACGATAACAGCTACGAGCGGTGAAAAAAAAAGTGCGCACGTAAAAGCCGGCAAACTGAAAAGTGAAGGGACAATTTGGCTCGTTGGCTCTTTGTAGGCTGCCATAACAGCTTTCGAAGCAGTGAGAGCCTGAAAGAGTCTGCGGGTAACGTTTCCAGCTTTGTCGCTTACACGAAATCCCGCCCCCCCCCCCCCCTCTTCCTTCTCGCCTCACGTCGAAGCCACGAGTTGCCGGGAGGTAAAATCTGAGGCTGCGGCTCCTGCAGAGACCTGGGGCTTAAGACGGGTTGAACGCTTTTCTTACTCGCTGCCGAGGCTCCCCAGTAACGTTGCTCGTGTGTAGAACGCAACCTCCGGGCCAATATACGATTGCAACACAGATCACATTAAACCCACTCTGTTGTATTATTTCTGCCAGGTCTTTATTTTTATGAGTCATTATTGGAAGCATGGGGTTGCGTAATGTAAATACCGTGAGCCAGAGGAATAAAAGCGGCCAGAATTGTAATCGATTCTTTGGTTTTCTTGGAAGTGGAAATTTGAATTCCGATCGCAATGACCCCATTAAGGCTGAAACGTAATCCAAAACCCTAAAAAAATGATTTCAGGGCTCCCTGCTTTCCTTATTGGACAAGTTAATCTGAATTGCCTCCGAAGTTTTCGTTTTTTTTCTTCACAGCAGGTTATATCAACCTGATCCGAAATCGTACGAAGTAAGGCAGGAAGGAACCACATCTAGCAGCTTTACAAGATCTAAGAAAGACACTTTATTGCCTCTTTACTCGGTGGGTGGAATCACATCAGTTGCGCAATAGCATAGCCTTTAAGACGGGATCAGCCTAGCCATAAACGCGGCTTTCTTAACTCCAATGCTACAGAAATAGCATGAGGTCGCAGTGAATTGCAGACAACGCGCAGGCAGGGTTTGTTGCGAATGGTGCGGAGTGAACAAGAAGATATCTGTAGCTGAAGGTGCTCTACACAAGACAATGCCATGCTTGGCTCAAATTTCATACGAGATTCTCCGACATACAAAGCCGCCCATGTATAGCTGTCCCCGAAACATCGCTATAAATTGGGTGTGGGGCTTCTGCGCCATATGGCGCCTATTTATAGCATTAGCGGCACAAAATTTTGCCGTGGAACTATAACAAAATTACGGGAGCTCTAAATTTCAATTATTAACAATAAAATTTTAACAGACTTTTATTTAATACTATGAAATGCATTTGTCACCTAAGCCAGCTCTACCTCATGCCAGACAGAGAATACATTTTCCTCATGAATGGCCGCTGCTGTCTCACTACAGCGGTGTATCGGACAGGTGTTTGTTTAATAGCATTTAAAAGAGTCGGCTCAATGACCAAGTGCGCGGATGACATGTCAACAAGACATGTCCTAGCTACAAAGCGGTATCTATAAAAAAGGGCATAAACGAAATTTTTATGCTAATGTCAACTGCACTTCAGTTAGAAAGGCAATGCAGAAATGAAAATACGTCCACCCACTTGTGAATGGATGCACTCGCGACAGCCAGGCTGGCATGTTTTAATTTCACTTGTCCATTGACAGCAATCTTGCCTCGCATTTTTGAAACATATTTTTGAACTATAACAGTTGTTTTTGATGAAAGGAAGTGGCGTAGTAACTGCCTTACTTCCCAGTGGACACCTCAACCGCGCAGTAAGGGGAGGTGGGAAAGTGGGTGTGCAAGAAGAAAAAAGAGAATTGTGCGCCACAGTGGAGGGCTCGCGAATAATTTTAGCCACCTGGTAACTAGTGTCACTCAAATTACTGTCATGTCTGGCAGTGCTGGCCGCGACCACCACAGGAACGCTTGCGCCTCCCTCTTGACATCACGTCATCATCCTTGAAACGTTAAGTACCCCGTTTGTCAAAACTGGTGAGGCTGCCAGGTTTGCTTCTCAGCTGTATAGCGGAACAAGTATCGCACCCGTCAAGCTATAAATCACTGTGAAGAACTCTTCTCCTGTGAGCAAAACCCTTTTACTCTCCTTCCAATACCTTTTGGTTTTTAGGGAAGCCGTAGGGGCTTGAGGGAGAAGAAAACCATGCAACCTGGTTACTTTTGCAAAGACTGTACTTCTGAGCTCGAGCAACAGAACCATGAGAAAGAGAGGGTTTCGTGCAGCAGCATGGCTGTTTGTCTTCATCTTCTTTCATGGGCCTCGAGCGGAGCAAGTGTTGAAACTTAAGATGACGACTGCAGTGTCCTATAGTTGAACTACGTATAACTGGTTGTAGCTGGTAAAGTATCCAGCACATCCACTTCAGCCGCGGGGCACATAGCTAGATGGCGAAGCCAAACTACAACGATGCGAGTGACAGGAACACGCTAATGCAGGTCGGTGCTTACAAATGTTAATTTGACCCCACTACCTTGCAATATTTCTCTCGGGTTGCGTCTTTGATGACTGTTAGTTACAAAGAGAAGGAGAGAGCGCATTAGGAGAGAGCGCATGCCTCTTGTCAGCTTCACTAAACTTTTTAGCTTTGTTCATTTCTTCAGCTATCAGAGTTCATTTCGATGTACCGTTAGAAACAAATAAGCTGAGCTCTTATTTCGTGAAAGGTGTTTTTCTGGCCTGCATTAAGGCGCTCGTCAGTTTTACCTTGTCTCCTTGTTTTTTACACTCTTAGTCTTTTTTTTTTCACTGTGCATACCAATTCACCCGCTGCGATATGCAGGTAAAGGTTGGTGTTGAACTATAGTCGATGTATCTTGAGGGTTGAAATGGTGTAATGAGAACAATGAATTACTGCGCAAAAAGACAAGACAATAGAGAGAAGAACCACACGCGACAAGCGCAGACTAACAACTGGCTTATTGAACCAACGCCTCTTTCCTTCAACAACAAAGCGCGGGCGCACCAACCGCAAAGACATAAGCCATAATCATCTATTCAAACCAAGGAACTCCAACTCCTTTGTTGTTGAAGGAAGGAGGCGTTGGTGCAATGAAGCAGTTGTTAGTCTGCGCTTGTCTCGAGTTGTTATTCTCTTTATTGTCCCGTCTTCGTGCGCACTTATTCACTGTTCTCATAATGTCGTACCAAGTAGCAACTCACCGCGCTCTTCTAGATTTGAAATGGTGGTTCGTGTCATACTCCTGCCGTCCAGTTTTTGTTTGCGCTGTATTCCATAAGTCATTTTTGGGTCTTATGATGTACGGAAGCACATGTGAAGCTCATAATTCCCCAATCACGAGAAAGCGCGGGGCCCAGAGGTCGCTTCTCTAATAAATTATTATCAACGAGGGGTTCAGTCGACCACTATTGGATGGATCTGGCTGAACTAGTCGCAGTGAGTACGCACACTTCAAAGTGGCAAGTAACTGTGAGTAAGACACCTCATAATACACGTTCCTTAAGTTCTTTTATAAAACTAACTCGCATGAAAATGAAAAAAAAATCTTCGGATTGATACAGGTTGACACGCTTATGAGACTGAAGACGACTGCACTTGCATAGCCGTACGGAAGCTGCTGTTGCGTCTTTTGCAGTCAACAAACAGTACATATAGAAAAGAAGGTTCGAACATACTTCTCAGCACTATGCTCCGCCGTCCTCCTTGAAAACAACATTTTAGAGTCTTTTTGTCGGTCTCGCCTGAAAAAAAAAATTATGAATTTTTTTTTTTCAGCAATTCGGCGCATTTCTTTGTAGAGCGAAGCACAATTTTGCGTAAGGCATTTATATGTGCGTTACAGACAGTTTATTCTGTTGGTTGCATTGACTTTCTGTGCAGTTACTATTTTATCCTTATTTATGGAGAGCAGTACACCATAACTTCATGATGTGTTGGTTTGTACATCGAGGTGGGGACCAAGAATTTTTTTTTTCAACTATGAAGTTCCTGAGAAAGCTCTTTAGCTCTCCTTTGCAGCCGTATGGCTCCGCTTGGGTGGATGCCTACGAGTAATTACTTCCTAATTACAAATGTACTCCATCTTGGGGGATTCTCCTAAACATTTGACAAAAACCGTTCCCAATTCGAGTTATAGATCAGTTCGCTTTCGCCCTACATTAAGCATGCCGTCCCGGTTAGCTCCGGTGAAGCGGTGGGCCGGGTTTGAACCGCGGACCAGGACGAATATTTCTTTAACTACGAAGCTTCTGAGAAAGCTGTTTAGCTTTCCTTTGCAGCCGTACGGCTACGCTTGGGAGGATGCCAATGTGCAATTACTCCCTCATTACAAATTTCTAAAAAGTAAAGGCGAAAGCTGAAGTAGGCATCTGTGGCTTCTTCACACACGGGGAAAAATAAAAAAGGAATCTTTCGCGTACAGTTATGATTACTCATTCTGGCGGTCGACCTTTTACGTTCCGTCCATTATCCCAAACGAGGCAAGTGAAACAAGGCTTCCCAATCCATCCGTTAATGAGGTCGCTTCAATCAATGGCACGGAATTGAGGCGTCTAATCTACAAATATTTGCGAGAGGTGTTTTGAAACCTTGGGCCATGCCATAATAAACACGCACAGTCGGAAGCTCTATAATCGTTTTTTTAAAGATGGCTTTTCGCATCGCTTTTCCAGCTTAATGTGGGCGATTAGTTTTTATTCCTTGCGGGCGGTAAATTTCATTTTCTTTCGCTTCGTTGAAACTTAATTGACCAAGTTAAGCCTGACCTACCAAATATACACAGCTGCCACTATGATTTGAAAATTGGCTGCTAAAGCAAGACAGCTCGTGCCGGGAGAATTTCAACCTTGGTCAGTGGGTCGCACGGCACTGGCGCTCAGCCAATCGAGCAAATTCCATCTATTTGCTAATTAAAAAGGCAAACATTAGGCAAGCCAGATCGCACCATAAAGTGTTTGCAGTGCATGTCGTCTCTGGTTGCCTAGTGGTGTGGTCGGTGTTTGCAGAAAGCAGAATATTAAACGAAGCTAACGGACACGCGGCAGCACAAACTGGCACTAACTGTAAACGAGCACAATATGCTCGTGTACAGTTACACACCGTGTACACGCCGCATCATCTCACGCCTTTGCCTACTGCACAGTTTTTTCTACATCCGACGTCAAAGCACCCCCTGCTGAAACCAGCGATCTGAACTTCCAGTCGTCTTAGCCACAGCCATCCCATAGTCGGCATCAAGAGCCGTACATTAGTAATGAACAGTTCCTTTTTTCCTGAGGCACTAACCCATTGGAAGGCTCTGCCCAACGACATAGTTTCATGCAACGATCGCAAATTTTTTCATGCGAAACTCACCAATCATTTTCAGATTACATGAACATTTTGTTGGCCTGTATTTTTCCTGTATCTTTTTCTGCATTTTCTGTATTTTCTGACAGCCTTCCTCTTATCAGTGTCCGCCTTCTCAAAGCGAGCAGCATGGTCACATTTACTCCTCTGTGGAGCGCATTCTCTTGCATCAGGTAGAAAAAGAACGAAGGTCACTGTCTCAAGACGTCGCTTTCCTGCGTCGATTACTTTGTTCATTAAAACGAACTTGCATCCCGTTGACTTGCATCCCATTTACGATGGTGCGTCATATACGATTTATTAAGGCGAAGGCCTTTCTTGGCTTACGAGTGTCAGGAAGACCTGTCCGCAGGAAATGTGTACAAGAAGTGTCCGGTTCACCTGTGAATCAAAGGAATTTAGAAATTAAGGAATAAAAATAAAAACATATAGAACAATACAATCCAGGAATAAAACTAAAGAATAAAAATTAACATTAAATAAAAATATTTACAAGTTAAACAAAAATAGCCAAAATTCAGGGAGTAAAAAAAAAGAAAAATGGAGGGAGAAAGAGAGGATAGGGAAAGGCTTACCCATTTCCGCTCATAAGCATAATTAATAAGAATTGAATTTTTAATGCGGCGTGGGGCGCGTAATTGTTACCGATGATAGCGTTTTTTCTTTTTTTTTGTGAAGCAACAGGTAGAGAAGCTCTCTAATTTAAAAGCAGAAAATTCAGCCGGCGTTAAAATTGCCGGATTTGCAACTCTGCGTGCACGAGGAAAGGATTCGGGGAGAGAAAGTTGAAATGAGAAAGGTGTAGGAAGTGGGATGACAAAGTTCAATATATTTGGAATGCGATGTGAGAGTGCTGAACGGAGGCATTAAGGTTTGCCTCGAAGTTCAATGCGATGTAAGTGATCAGTAAAAAGTTCATAGCCCGTCTCTGCTGCCTATCGCAGGCTAAGGGTCCTAATACACAGACGAGTGATAGAGGCACATGAGTGAGTGATTCCACAAGATGGGCATAATGCACGCTCCTCAGCATACGTTTGGCATTCTAACGAAATATGATCCACTGATTCTACTAAGCGGTGTCGCAAAGCAAAACCCTGGTGCATACGATCGCAAAGAACACCTTCAGCAAGTGCTCATAACCATGAAAAAGTTTTTCTTGCCAAGCGAATAATGCAATAGTAAGGCTCCCTTATTCGTGCGCGTTCATAGCTAAGTCAGTATTAACATGAAAAACCTCGCAAGTTTGTTTTCCTCGAAGTACCAGAAATGTTGACATATATCTTGCGCCCGCATCACACTCAAGGACCCGTTAGCGAAGGCGCGCCGCAGATACATGGATTTATTTTATTGCTAGCGCCTTGGGCCACACCGATGTAGATACGGTGGTGCGTGGCAATTATTTCGCGGTTTTTCTTTTTAGCTTGCTAAAAATAGCGACTTATGGTTGCCTTAGCGCCGAAAACCGGAGTGGTTGTTTTTCATCTTACCGATTGAGTCTCTCTTTCTCAGGCCAAGGAATCAAACTTAGAAAATTAAGTTTAACAAAAACACTAAAATAGATTTCACCATGAAAAAATACAGTGAATATGTCCCACCCTTGTGAATAACTTTAATTTACTTTCCTTGCATATCATGCTCCATCTTTTTATTAGCTTATTTGAGAAGCAAGGTCTATTTCATTGATGGAGTGGATGAAAATATGGAAGAGGAATTTTTTTTCTGAATCAAGAGAAATGAAAGTTTGTGCTAATTGCCCGCAGAAGGCTATACAACAGTTTCAAATTAGCTGCCAAGAAAAAATTCTGAGACCACCTGATTGTAGGGCCAGTAATGATAGACTAATAATTAATGTGCACCGTTCACATAAAATGCACCAAAAAAAGCGCGTCCAGAGGCAAGCATTGAAATATATTTTTAAACCTCCAGTTTTTGGGACTCTTAATTTTCCGCCCGTGTGTCACTTTTTCAGGAGCGGTCTTTATAGATATTTAAGCCTGATCTTCGAGCACAGCTGAGCAATTCAGCATAGAGAGCTAAAAGCGCCGTAACAAAGCAGGACCCGAAAAAAAAAAAACTTTGGGACTCAAACTTGGACACTGCTTACATCACTCGCCGGTACAGGCGGAATGTGAAATTACCCGCAAACTCCTCTGCAAACGTCGACGTCACATACACCGAACGTCGTTTAGCCTCTTTATTTTGTTTATTCTTAGAAATCATTTAAGCAATGACTCCCTCGTATGTTTCTATTTTTGTTTGGACATGTCAATATAACACAGAGGTTCCCCCCATCCACAACACTAAATAGTCCCAATGGCAGGCCATGCTTCTCAGCTTTGCCTGGACGACCAGCCCCAGCTGGTTAACTGGGCCTACCAAGTCCACAGAAGCCCTGGACTAAGAGCCCATCCGGCTGGGACTCGACTTACCCTCACATTTTTTCACTTGCAGTAAAGTTTATTACTTCTATACTACTTCCTCTCAGATATTAAATTTCATTTTTTAAATAATTCCAGTAGTCGGGCATCTCTCCATAGGTGTCGCCAGTGAAATCAATGATGTCGTGAGCACTGGGCATTAACTGTTTCTAATGTTGAAGCATTATGTCCCATTAACAGAAAAGCCGACGTCAGCCGTCCGCAATCTATGAAACGAAATTCGGATGACGCATTACTCCTGAGTACGATGTCACTACACATGTAAATGAACATGTAAAGTCATGAATCATGAAACGTAGCGTACTTTGACCTATGAAATACATGGTAGAGAGAGGGTAGGTAGATGGTTTCTTTACACACTAAACGAGAACAAGGGACGGTAAAGGAAGGGTGAAGTGGGAAGGGTGTAAGGATAGGAAGCGTGAATGTTGTGCAGGCATGATGGCTGCTAAAGAGGATTACCCGGCTGACCTGCAAAACTGAAAAGAAAATGCCAGCTCATCCGAGAGGAATCCCGGGGTGGGGAGCGCGGTGAGATAGCGAACGTGGGCCCGAAAGGCGGCGTGTACAGCAGCGACAGGTGGCTTGGTATGATTGGCTGCACTGAGCTGATTGACCTGATGCGCCGATTCATGTCAGCGGAACCAGTCATACCATGCCACCTGTCGAGGTTTGCAGGTTGTGATGACGCCACAAGGTCACGTTACATAGGTGGCCAACCAAGGTTTCTTCTACGACTATTTTTCGCACACAGCGCTGAAGACGATTCCGCAGGCGACGGAATTTCTGCAGAGCGGAAGTATTAATGCTATCAAATAAAAAAATTAAAACTGTATATTTTATTGTACAGTTTACAACTACCCTGATTCATATTTCTGGGTGAAATATGTACAAAAGCATATGTTCATAATTCGGCTTTAAAGGAAAATCTCGTAGCGAGGAACATAATTAATGCGTACACGTGCTCGCGTTTCATTGCGGTGTGAGTGTACATGCGCACGGAGCTACGAGAAACGGGAGCTTTCACTTCTTGGAAGGTAATGCTTAGCGTTCACCTAAGAGAAAATGCCTTTTATGCAAAAGCTTCACGGTTATGTACTGAGATGGCCTACATTTATGTTTCCTCATGGCGCTGGTCACGCCTCGAAATAATGAGCCCTTCATTTAAGTATGTTTTCCTCACATTAGCCAAAGTTGTGGCGGCTTTGCAACAATAATCCTAAACATGGGACGCTCAGCCAAACGGCGTACTCAACGTAGCACCATAAACTTTACCCCATCTGCTGGCGTTTAAGCGGGGCAGTGTGTGCGAGTGTGAGTTCTGCAAGTGTGTTCATCGTGGAACGCATACCGCAACAGACGGTAACACCAAGATGAAACAATAACACGCCGCTTTGACTGTTTCTTCCGCTCTTGTCCCTGGCTTGTGTGCTGTGCTTGCCGTTGCCATGACGACAGCCGTTGCTCATGGTGCCATGAGCCATCGCAAAAGTTTGCCCTTCGGGTGCGCGAAACTTTGTGCGGACGGTTAAGCGATCCTCGAGCATTATGCGAATTCGGGCATTTGAGCCGCTTCGTCGCGCACGTCTGGCGAGAAGTGAAAAGGAAGCACTTCATGGTGGGCTCCAAGAAAAACAACGTTAGCACGGCGGTCTAGGGCGTATTCGCTTCCTCGATTCCCTTGCTCGCATTCTGGTCACGCCACCTTTCGTCTGGCTCAAAACTACCTACGTCGTTATCGTCTCCCTGTTTTGATTACGACGTTCGCCAAGAAGCAAATCGAGGCATGTATTGCTTCTCACGCGACAATCTGCTGCACCTCGACTCCGACGCTGACAGCGTATCAAGAGGACCTGGATGGGATGCTCGCAGCAAACATCATACATATGTGCAGCGCTTTGCAGCTTTGCCTGCGACCGTCCGAAAATACACGACAATGAAAGATTGGATATCCCGACCGGATTGCATCCACCTTTTCGGCAGGAAGTGTCTCTTTTTTTCTGAGAAAAAATGCCAGTTGCCCGCGCAGGACAATCACACGGGAACAATAATTCGCATTACTTGGACACACAACAATAGCACTGTATCAATGAATCTTCTGCGTACGAAAAAAATTGCAGCAGTGTGTTTCTTTCAGAGTGCAAGTGACCGCAGCTCAGCAGAAAGTCTTGCCTTCTCCTGCCATTACGAATCAACCTGCTTGGAGAATGCCCCATCCAATCTGCCTCCTCGACGCTTCCTCGACCAAGTTTCAGACGGAACTTCATACTTTTCGGCGGATCATGCAAGAATCGCCAAAATACCATTCGTCACTCGCCAGGCTGAAGACCTTTAGCCCATAAGTGATGCTCTGGCATCTGCAGTTCCTTAGTATGAGAATAGACCTTAAAGATAGAAGCAGCACTGCCGGAGAATGTATTTGTCTATGTGAAAGGATGGGCAGGTTCTTGGGTGCACTTCGCAATGAAAAAGATGGCACATATAACGCAGATGAGCACGTAGCGCGTTAGTGAAAAGGATTATAGTTCCTTGATTTAGAACCTTTTAAATTATACACTCTGCAAAAGTAGTAGAAACTCTGGATATGTCTTGCGTTAGACAGTTCGCGCTTTGAAGGACAGCTGTTCACGTGTGTGCTGCCAGCTGTCGGCACAGATGGCTTTTAGAAACCTTCACCAGTTTTGTCGGCAACCACAAGCGGCAAGAAAGGCTGTTAGCCTCCACCTTTTTTGCTCTTCATTTTTTGTAATTTTAACAAGATGAATTTCACATTGGCTTGATAAAAAAACATTGGTAGCATGAAACATTTCATCGCTGCAGAAGCACACGACAGTGTATAGGCGTTGACCCAGAACTAGCCAATTCTCTTGCTGTTCTTAGGATGGACCATAGTTTTTTAGCACCCAGAGAAGAAACGTTATTCTCAAGTCTGTGACAGGAAAGAGTGGCTTCTCGTGGTCATAAACTTCTTTTCATAGACATCATTGCCGCACGAAAGAATTCTGGACGCGGAGGTTCAGCACACATCCCAGCACACGGATGTTTATGCATGGACTGAATGGAGCCGTATGAGAGTACGTGACGAACAGTGCGCCTCAAACGTTTTACTCCTGGCTGCTGTTACCACGGCGCCCGTTCGCGATTCTTTGCTATTCTCTACTATGACACCGCCTCCGCATGCGTGCTCAGAATAAGCACTGACGGTTTGGGTTGTGTTTGTGGTCTTGCGCATTCCTTCTTTTTATTTCGAAGACTTTTCAACATATTTAGCACAAATGAAAAACATTTCATTCACCACGCTCGCCGACATCTCATTTTGCATTGCAAAATATACCGCAGGACTCCTGCTTTCTCGGTATTGCTTTGACATGGTTTGTCGTCGTCTCTCTGGAAATAAGGTCGCTGTGAAAGCATTTAAGGCACAGCTTTAGCACCCTAGCACAAAACTTTCTGCTTCATATTTATTCCTGGTGATTTGACATGTGCAAATTTTTACTCTTTGAAAGGCTATGATTTTTTCCCAGCATTCAAACAGTATTTTTGTGTAATTCAGAAACTACGCTGTCACCACTGGAACTGTCGGAAATTTATTTTTGTCTTGCCGGCCTTTTTCGTGGAGAGGAAAGAAGAACCGTCGACGAATGTGGTGGATATGCGTTCTTGACGCACAGGCAAAAAAGACGCGCATTCTACCCGTGGTTGGCCTAACGTCGCATAAACGCCACGCGTTCTGCATATGCACCGTTGAAGGTGCTCCATCGGGAAAGCTTTTCTGTGGCCCCTACCGGCAACCTAAAACCCACAACCTAAAGTGCAGACTTATGTGTAGACACACGTTCTAGACAGTGCGTTCCAGGCAGCGGCAGCTACGACTCATTCTTCCTCTTAAAATTCAATACTTTCATGCCTTCTCTCAATGCATCGTTTAAATGTCTCTCTACCAATGTGAGGCAGTTACCACAGCCTCTTTATTTCTTAAGCTTCTGATGTCATTATTGGCATTAAAAGAGCCAGGGAAGTGACGGGCAAGTAGACTTCGAAAAATAATTTCTTAATGTCTTCTAAAGGAAACAGTAAAAACGACAATAATTTTGAACAAGTGTGTTCGACGCCATCAGGGGGGCGGAGTTGTCGAGCAAAAAAAGAAACACGCAATGCAGAAATATAGGCGAAACAATGATAGGCCGCACAATAAATGAGCACGTGGAACGCCGAGTGACCACGCGTCGATGTTGCAACTCGCTAATGCTGCCATGTAATGTGTTTTATGCTATATCAGTGTCCATACAGAAAACGCATTGATCGAATAAGGAACACTAAGCTTGGTAATTTAATGTGTGTAAGAGTCTTTTAGTGGCAAGGAGAACTTTCTAATGTAAATTATGACGAAGATCACGTTATCTACTCTAAAATGTGCAAACTGTTATTGTGTGATGCAAGTAGAAGATTTCGCAGTTAAACAATAGGTTTTCAATTAGGCTTCTCCTTGGGCGTATTTTTTTTAACGCGTTTTTTTTTTCAGAGGAGTTACTGTGCTCTCATCCTGTAACGCGCGTCCATCAGTGTTGCCTCTATTGACCTCCGGCAAGGAACAAATGAAATTTGTCTCTTAGCCTGCTGTTTTATCTGCCTCCGTCCGGCGCCAGACAACAGCGAAAAGGACAGTGTTCAAGTGAACACCATAACAATAGTTTGCCTTTTATTATGAGGTGAAGCGCACAAAAAAAAAAGGAAATAAATGTTACGAATGCATCCACTGCGCTCTAAAAAAAAGTTCACCAGGAAAGGCGGGTTGTATACCCTTTGCGAAATAAGGGACAGAGCAGAGTTGAGCTGCTAATGCGCGTTTTTGGAGTGCATGACTGTATGTACTTTTACGGCAGATACCATTAGCTAAGTGCGTCACTCAGATTTCAATTGATTTACTGATAAAGAGATTGTAGCTCCCAACTGGAAGAAAAGAGATATGAAAAGTGTAAAAGCTAACATGGAAAAGTTTCTTGTTGGCTACCCCGCATTTGAGGAAGATACTGAAAAGATGTGAAATACGAAGTGAAAACTGAGAAATGAAGTAATTTTAAAGAAAATAAACGACCGCTGTGAAAACCGTGTGGGAGCGTCGCAGAAAGTGCAACAGTAGCAAGTAAACGTTAAGTGTTTACGGTCGCTATGGCATGGCCATTTGAAATTGAAAGCTCTCGGGTGGTTTAGCCCAGAGAAGTGAAATTGCTCCTGACTCCTGTACATACGCACAGAGCCCGGAGAACGCACAGTAACACAGAGCGTAGAGAAATAACATTCTCTGTTTCCGTATCGCTGTCAAGAATCCAAGATAAAATAATAAGCAAACAAACGGAAGCTTCTTGATTGAACTCCGACTGACAGTTTTGTGGCACACGTGTACGGCGTAGAGTCTGATTTCTTGGTTTTTCCTAGTATTTGCTTGATTGGAAGGGATTCACGAGAAGAATGGTAATGTATTTTTAAACAGCGCTTCTTTTAATGTATTAGGCCAATTATGGCTGCAATGATTCTTCCTTAAGTTGCGATGGCGTTCGGTATTGGAAAACAAAGCTGGATGGAGCAGGTACAGCACATTTACGCGACGCGAGGATCTCATACTTTCTTCAAAAATAAAGAAAAAATCAGACTTTTTTGATTAAATATCTTAGAGAAAGCTTACAGCCGCGCAGATAAATTCGGAACCGTACGACGTTTATGGGGATTGTCAGTAAGCTCTGAGGATGGCTTATTTTTTGAAAAAAAACTATATCAAAGAGGCGCAGATATGTTCACAAATGATGGACGCTCTGGAGGCTCAGTTTCTTGGAATCCTGAAAAGGGAAACCAACGCCATCATTATTGAAGACCACCGCATGAAGCACAGAGTGTTTGATATGATGGACATCTCCATCAAAAATCTAATATAATCTCAGGCGCAGAATAGAAGCATACGAAAAACTTCTTTCCGAACGCATGTCGCTATGGCTAATTGTCGACCACGAGCGCACGCGAATGGGCATTTGCCTGCAGCGCTTAGCGATTGTTAATTGAAATTTACCAGATTTGCTTTCCTTCTATTGTCACCGCGAAGTCAAGATGAATTCTTCCTTCTATCTAGATACACAACGGCACTCAGTGTAGTGGAAATCCGCTGGTGGGAACACTCCGAATAAAGCAAACATCATTTGGTCGGCGGCGAAGGAGACGAGCATGCAATAGGGCCAGCCAAACACTAAGCCTTTTGGAATTCTTGAGCGTAAGCCGAAAACGGACCGGACATGCCTATAGAAAGCTATAAGGTTGTTGGAAAGAAGATATAGAGATAGAGTGCCCATTCCTGCCAACTGCAAAAAAAATATGTTCCTTTAAGCAGAGATTGGGACGTTGCTCAAACTTCCTACCGCATTTGAAATATAACAAATTACTCTTGAAACTGCTTCTCCAACCCCTGCGCCCCGAGATCTCTGACTTGAAGGCCAGCATAATTGTTTTAGTTAACTTTCGTTCACAGACTATAAAATTCGGCTGACTTAGAATTAACTCTCTTACACTGAAGATGCCATCTCCGGCGTTTGTGCGTATTTCGCTCCGTTTGAGAATACATATTTTCATGATGTCATATAGAGAGTATCGACGGCCAGAACCTTACTGTCTTCTCCCGTTAGAAGTAAAACGCTTTTATTTAATTTCTCATAAAGTTTCCAAATATTCCTAGTAGGTTATACGTTACAGTTCCTTACGTTCGCATAGGTATATTTTTCATATATATCTGGCCTCGTCGAGCGGAACTGCAGATGGGACAAAGCACGCCTCGTACTACTATTTTGCCCTAACTTTAGGCGTTTCATCTCTTTAGTATTCCTTACTGTGGGTTTTGCTGCGCACAGAAGCTCATTCAAAACCAAGAACTAAACCATCCCCTTTAATTAGGTGGCAGGCAAGATGTTGGCAAAGATTAAAATAGCGCTTCAGCGGAAATTTGGAGTTTTTTTGTTTTATTTGCCTCAGAAGCAGTGATACCTATGTGGCTCGTGTTGCAGACAGTCCAGCCAAGAAAAGGAAATTCAGTGCCGATTTTTTGCGCGCGTTGTGAGGCGAGAAAAATCCCTATAATACGCTCCGCCCTGGGCTTTGCATTACACCGTTGACGTCACCTGAGGCACAGACGGGCGTGCCGCCGGTATCGCTGGCAGTTTTGCTTTGCACTGCGGGTTCGCGGACTACAGCCGCGTCGGAGCTCAATGAAAATAGTCACTGCGTTTCCATTAAAGACGACTGCGTGGTCGTTTTCGTGTGTTGGAACGGCAAAAACAAAGGCTGACGTCATTTTTTCAACTGGAGAGTGCGCGACGTGAACAGGCGTTTTTGCATCGGCAAAGCTTTTAATTCGCTGAACGGCGCACAAGCACCTCAGATGCCTTATCTGTCTTTACACCCTGATTGGAAAAACCTTGATGGGGACGCCCCTCAGTGAGAATATATATTGCAAACCACACTTTCTTCTCAACCCCAGGAATATTTAGATTTCATTTAATGTTCAAGGTAATTATGAAAGGACCCTTTAGGTACTCACGACTAATTGTTGACAGCGCACGTAACCCTCACACCTTGATACATTTCACTACTGCCGCCGGGGTGGCTCAGAGGTAATGGCGCGGCTGCTGACCAGAAAGACACGAGTTCGATCCCTGCCGCGGCGGTCGAATCTCGATGCAGGCCACATTTTCGAGGCATGTGTGCTGTGCGATGCCAGCGCACGTTAAAGAACCCCGGGTAGTCGAAATTTTCGGAGTCTTTCACTTACGCGTCCTTCATAGCCTGTGTCGCTTTGTATAGTTAAACCCTCATAAAGTTTAACACGCATAAACCTAAAACTATACATCTGAGTACCGAAATATCTTCTGTTTATCGCTTTCTAAAGCAAGCTTGTATAATTGTAAAACATACCTATGCAGGTTCTTTTAGAAGCAAACGTCCCTATCAGGGTTGGTTATCAGCAATCTTCTGGCATTGAGCGTCTTGAAGAACAAAATAGAACTTCGAATTCATGGCCTTCATGGCTTCACGAATTTCTTGATGGCCACACCCTCGTTCATCGTCGGTGGGTCTGGCCGTAGGACGACTGGCGCCCAGATTAAAATAGCTTGCGTCAGCTGGTGTGTAAGCTCCTTAAAATGCACTCTTTTCTCCGTCCGCTCTAGCAATGTGACGGCAGTTAGCAGCATAACAACCGCAGTTCAACGCAGTCTAGCTGCACTATAACTTAGTCCAATTTATTGCGTACATTCACAACGCATTGTAGTTGCTGTATCTTTGCTCACTTTTGCAGCACTATCTGTTTATATTAAACACCCACAAAATCTTGCCTTCGTTTCCCGTAAGATGTGGCGTCATCATAGCAGGGTCAAATTATGTATTGTTCAGTGGCCGTGTGGCCGATCGGTCACATTAATGCAGAACGTCGTATACTCATTGCCGTGAACGCAGCAAACTGTTCACACATCGCTATCAACTCCTTAACTTACTCTTTTGCTGAACTCCTCAACGGGTGAAGGAAGAACTTAAGTCTCACCACGTTAATGCTGCTATGACTTTACCTCCTGCGCAGACTGTTTTGTTCCCTTTCTGGGGCGTTGTGCACCAAATTCTTCAGAATCCTCTCCGTATCGTCACGCTCTTTCGTCGCAGCAATTGCAAGAGACCACCAGAGAAAGAAAGAACTATGTCTAAACTAAGATTGGTAGGAGGACTAATTAAATTAAGACCAGCCTAAATATAATGAACCTCAAGGTCACGCGGTTGCATTCGTTGTATCCGATATTCGTAGTAACTAGACTTCGCACATTAAAGCCACAAGAGAAATCTACGCAAAGACGCCTTATTCCTTTAAACAGCCACTTATGCGCATCTGTTTCTCTAAAGTAGAACAGTTCATGGTGCTATGCACCTTTCCAACACGGTCATGTGCTCCTTATTGAGACCCGGACCTTTGATACCAACTAGATGTTTTAGGGACAAGAATGAACAAATCGCGCTGTATCGTACACTGTAACTGGTGGTAGGTCGCCCTTGCCGTCATCATCTGCATCAAACTCCTGGCGCCCGGGGAGTGCCCTAGCTTTAGTACACTGGCTTATTTAGTTCGTGGTTCTGTGATGACGCCTGACGCATCAGCATCCTAAGAAACAAAATTATCCCAGGTGACATATGGCCCGGCCAGCTACGAATCGCCATAAGTGCACATGCAGTTGAGCATATCGGTCTTTGACAACAACATTAATCGTTCCTGGGCCCATGCGGCTGTGAAGCTACCGCAACGCACTGCCTGCCTCTGGCAGCAACCCAGAAGGTGGACAGCGGAATGGGCAGGCGAGACATACCACGTGAGCAGCTCGGTGCGGAAAAAATACCCCGTAACTTTTATCTGAACCTCTAATACTGGTGGCATTCTTTAATTGACGACTTTGTTAATTAGTTTCGCCTTTTGTCGCCACAACCAAGGTCCTTTGCCAAGGCAGCGTACCTACGGATGCACTGGTTGCCATTGTAGCTCATCAGACGACGCCTGGCGCGCGGTTACACACCTGAAGCTTCAATTCCGGATTTATTATTGCTCCTTATGTCGCAGTGTTCTATACGGAAGGAGTGCCGGAGGCTAGGATTTTGTCTCCCGCGCTTGCGGGAAGCGGAAGATTTTCGACGGTGGAGGCGAGTTGTTGGCGGCCCCTGTTCGCTGTAAGTTAGCGGACCGGCCACATTTCTTCGCTGTATCCGAGAAGTGCCTTGGTCCTAATACATTTTTTTAAGTAGCTTTGTCCTCTTGCTTAATAAGCGAGCATCGTTATAAGGGTGGGCGCAAAAGTGGGTTGGGCTGTATTCTATTCGAGAGAATACTGAACGGAGTAAGAGAAAAAAACTCTCACTCTCATAACACCCTTGTCTAAAGAAACGCTCTCTAAGCAGCTCCTTTCGAATCGCAATGCACTGCATTTTCCATGGGTGCTATCAACTTTTGAATGGAGGGGTTCAACTCCTCCATTGGTGTCAAAAGCACGTAATCCGCAATAACGTTCTTTATAAATGTCCTCAGACATTGCAGACAAAAGAGGGCCAACCAAACTCCAGACGAAGCGAAACTCCTCTCTTTAGTTATGATCTTGATTCCCAAGGTATTCGTTTTAGATAACAAAATCAGATATCTCAAGCGAATAACGGTCAAGATGGATGTTGTGGATCATATGAAATATAGAGAGCAACGCCACCCTGTGTTTTTTAAGCACGGTCCTCTTGAGGCTCGGCACTCCTGCACAGTTTAGACAAGGATCTATTTAGGTGCGAGTGTTCAGCACTTAGAATAATATGTTTGAAATGGTATGGTTTGCAACTGCCTTTTCTTGCGAGAAAAGTATTTTTGGTATTCTGTGCCATTCGCCTTTTTCTTTTGAAGCGTCGTAGGTGCACAGTTTGATGTGCATATTAATTATTTGAGTGCCTAACAATGTTCTTTATTCTCTTAGCGAACGCAGAAGAAAATAACAGATAATTAATGTGTCGCATGGTGGCGATTCCTGAGCGCACCTGCAAACTAATGAAACCACGCGGGTAGTGCGGCAATGTTTCTCAAGGAAATCTGACCAGACATCACTAAACATAATCCTAAAAACCGCAATTTTTAATAATATTTCGAAAGCAACGGAGTTGCGAGCTGCTTGCGAAGTGTTCTTCATACTCATGTTCATACCGTGTTCAATAATAATTTGTTTTACCGGGCCCTACTTAGCCATCGTAAAAATAATTTGTCCGCCTTGGTGCTACTACTTAGAGCAAGTGTTATTGCACAAAACTATTCTTCTCTTCCTCAACGTATAGGCTTAAAGAGATACGAAGGCTGCCAGTGGCTCTACCAACTGCTATAACGGGGACCGCCAGCATTTGGTAGGGCGAGCGCGAATTTATTACTAACTCAAAATGAGAACAGCTGGTGAAATGTTTTAGTGAAACGATTAATTTGCTCCCTTATTACAAATTTACTTCACCTTGGGGGTTTAAGCCAAACATTCGACTAAAAACCAAGTTCATATGGCGTCGGCATTCTGCGTGAGTCAAGGGAAGTAGGTCCTTGAGCTCAAAGTGATTAGGAAGCTATAGCCACTTGCTTATGGTTAAACATCTCCAGTTGGCCGAGTTGGTAATCAATGATTCGTTGTTTGCAACAGCGCATAACACGAAGACGGAAAATCTGGACACAGGACAGATACTTACTCTTCAATGATACGAAGGTGTAGCTGCAGTAAGCAAAGAAAAAAGCACGCAGGAAAACAAAAATCAATGGGAGGAGGCTGACTAAAGTCGACGAACACAACCTTTTTAATTTTAGGAGCTACGGTGAGTTTAATTTTGTGTTTGTATGTTTTGCTTATTATATTTTTTAGTACCTTTCGCGTTGTTTGGTCCGAGGTTCTAAACAAAAATTTAGCTCTGCCACATTGGCGAACGCTTCGCCTCGCACTTGTGACAACCGACTGCAAGATGTTGATGACCGATGGTTGTTGCTCCTTCGAATCTTGTTGCCCACGCAAAGGAGTGCCGGTGTACCTACATAAGGAAGCCGCAAGATAAAGTAATGTAATATTGAATGCCTTCAGAAATCTCGGAAGGTAATCTGCATTGAAGGAAGCTAAGTTCCTACATAGAGTACAGAAACACTTGTCACTTTCTGTCAGGCATAGCGCTAGAAAGCAGTCTATTACGCCCGTGCCTCGCGGTGTTCTTATGTGGTGTTGACCCCTGGTCTTGATTGCAGCGCTCCCCAGTCTCAGTACGTACGACGAACTATCCCCCTACAAAGCTTTACCAGTTCCCGCTGCACGCTTCGTCAACCGAGTGGCGGCGCTCCTTCTATGTCGGTTTCACAGAAGTACCTCTTATGACCAGGTCACGGCCAATAGAAGGGTGACTGTTTTAACTGATTAGCTTCCCTTATCACTTCGGCAGCTGCGACCACTGTCTCCCTGAAAACGTCCCTCATCCCAACCTTTCAACCCCAATCTTCCTTTCTTCTCCGAATATGTTTAGCTTCTCTTGCCTTAATGGAACACTGTACATTATTTTGTATATTTTTCTTTGTAAAAACAAAAATAAATCATTGTGAAAAAAATTGTTCCCCGGAAGAAAAATTAGGAATGCATTATTTAAAGTTTTGAGTTGAAAATATAATGCATTTTTCTCACCACTCGATTCAGACGTGACTTAAGGATCGACGAAGACTCCGTGATTACCATTAGGAAGCAAATAGTTGTGTAGCCTAGCCTCAGAGATTTGCAAGATGCATCCGAGATCTGCAATCGGTTTTGCGTTTTGGTTTTGAGGAAAGGAAATGGCGCATTAACTGTCTTACACACGTCGGTGGACACTCAAACAGCGCCGTAAGGAAAGGGATAAACAAGTAAGTGAAATAAGAAAGGAAAGAAGAGGTGCCGTAGTGGTGTGCTCCGGAATAATTTCGCCCACCCGGGGTTCCTCAATGTGCACCGACATCGCACAGCACACGGGCGCTTTTTCGTTTCACCCCATTAACCGGAATTCTATTTTTAAGTTTTTTTTTATTCTATATTAAAAACCTTCAATTTTCCTTGAAAGTAGACAGTTTGTCACTAAAACGCTATTATCTATAGCAGCAGGCTTCTTGCGCTCGTATTTAATGCCACTTTAACGTAGCATGAATCGTCTTTTCTGCATATTAAATATTTGGCGCGAGTTGAGCTAAAATATCAGAAAATTGGGTTAATTCTAAAATCTATGCAGCTCTTCTCCAGTGAGTACAAGTTACTCCAATCATTTTTCTTTCTAAGCTCGCTGCACTGTCCACAACTTCATTTCGAGCCTTTTCGTTATGAGCAAAATTCTGCCTCACTAGCTTATTGCTGGCACGGTGCAACATTTATAGACCATTTTTTTATAACTATACGATTTCAAACAGGCGTCTAAAATGTTGAAGTTGAATGTTGAATGGTGAATGTTGAATGTTGAATGAAATGTTGTGCTGAACGCATATAGCGCACCCGCCACCAGATAGGCTGCGGGGAGGCAACAATACTGGCAACCTAAAGGAACACTTCGGCAGGTCTAAACTTGATCTTTCTAATCAAACAAATGACGGCCAACACGCTGAACAAGAGTCAGGGCACGCTTCATCATATCTACGGGAAAAAGATTACGACGGATGCTGAAGCCTATATAGCCCTCCCCTTTTTCTGAGGCTGTCTTATTGTCAACAAGGGCCCGTATGGGACCCGAAACGTCATTTTCGTTTTTGACTTTGTCGGTTACCAAGTAATCACGTGAAATTTGTATAAATTTACTGTCCATCTCACGACATTCTCGCTAGCCGATAGACCGACAACGTATTAGCTCAATTTCAATTTGTGTGCGTTAGCACGGCCCATAGTATTGTCCTGCAAAACCCCTCGACCTGGCATATGCAAAAGGAATGCATTCACAAGGATCAGTAGTCTATGTGCCTTTGCCCTTTCCGTGGAGAATAACGTCGGAGCTGCAAATAGTTCTTCACGCTTACGCAACATGAATGCAGCTGTATAAAGAAATTATCCCACGTCAAAGAAGCACCCGTATGCGATCAGTTTGCCAATATATTGGGAAATCTACGGCTCCTGAAACAAAACACACGCTACGTAGGAATGCACACTGTGAAGCCTCACAAGAACGAAGATGAGAATATTATCCAAGGATCACTCTCTTGTTGAGTTCGTCACTTCCCCGTGACTTGAGCGTCCTTTCGCGTAGGAACGTTAATCTCACTCCTGCCCATATGTCCCTTTGATATCGCTCCTTCGGCACCACACGCCAAGCAATTTATTGCGGTGTCGTCGGGAATTTTGGATTGCCTCACCGCCACCAAGGAGACGAAAAGGACGTTCAACTCAACTACGCTTGGCATTCTGAAGTGGACTCGGAGCTCCTGTTATGTGATGCGAATTCCGGTCCACTGTTCTGCTGGCTGATTTACAAAAAAAAAACGTAGAAGGCAGGAAAGCTTGCGGCAACCGCATCGCATGAAGACGGAGCAAAACCGGAGCAACACGACGCTTCTGGGCCAATCTTTTCTGCTCACGTACCAGCTCCGAAGTCTTAGCCTCGCGCATGCTTTTCCCTATAGACGCTTTCTTCACGACATTGGTCTCCGGTTTCGTAGGTTTAGGCCCTCTGAGCGGTGGTGTCGGTTCGCGGAAAGATGTGAGGCTTAAGGCTTAGTGTGTCGAAAAGAAGCAAAAACACAATAGTATTCCTACGAATTCTTAGCGTCTAAAGATATCTATTCTTTGATGCGCTTCATCGGAACCGACGTGTAATTTATTTCAAGCTTCATCGCACACGTCGGCCCTTATATTGCGGGTGGGAGACACGGCCAACAGGCCGCATGGCTGGAGTTTTGCATTGTTGGCGATTTTAACTCTAATCTGGTTTGGTTTATGGGGCTTTAACGTCCCAACGTGACTGAGGCTATGAGAGACGCCGCAGTGAAGAGCTCCGGAAAATTCGACCACATGGGGTTCTTTAACGTGCACTGACATCGCACAGCACACTTTAACTCTAATGTAGTGGGGGATTGGAAAACATTTTCCAGCCTAACCTCGTTCCTTTCCTGCTCCTTGCAAGGAACAACAGTCTGCCGAAGGCGAGGTTAAAATGGAGGCTGGTGGGTGCTTCGTAGCGCAGGTAATCGACCTATACTGATTTCAAGGTGAAAGTCGAAAAATACATGAAGGACTGACACTACAGACGAAGCATGCTGAAGACTGAATGCCACCAAGATATCTTTCTTGACCCTTACTGCTACTTTGACTTCATTTGTGTCGTTCCCAAATGAAGCATAAAGAGTAAAAGATAGATACAAATGTTCTACCTTACTCGAAGTACCCCGATCATCCCTCTCTAGATGTTATTTTTGCAAAAGTGGTGACTGTTATGGGACTGCCTTTTGGCGAACTTTAAGATATCAACCCCACGAGCAGACTACGCCACCATCTAGTTCAAGATGGACAGGCGCTAGCACTTATTTTGTTGCCTGACTGGATTGCCGTCGTATTCCTACGTTTTACGAAATTTACGGCAAAGTATATATTAAGAGGTGCGTTATATGAATGTTTCCAAGTTACAAATACTGAAAAGGCGCCAAGTGTGATTGAGTGAGGTCTGTGGTGCGACCAACAGCAGAAAGAATGGGAACAGATGCTTTCTCGCAGTGGCGAAACGTTTGCTGTGCGGGAAAACTAAAGCACAGTTCAATAAAGCATCCATCTCGTATTTTTAAAATGTTGATCTTCCTGGACTGGGTGGGGCTATGCAAAATGCCCGCCGTTTTGTTATGCAACATCGATAAGCGCACATGACTAATGGGCACATCTCAAACGTGCAGAATTTGCGTGTGACGGTGTCTGTAATTGCGGTCCTTGTTATGGCATGAGTCTAGTGTGATGTGGTGCTTTGTGGGGGGGACCTATGTGGTTTAAATATTTCATAGTGATGTGATTTTATTGTAATTATTTTGTGATTTGATTGTAATTTTTCTATGTCACTGAAATCGGCCAGACCCGCCTGCGGCTGTCAAGAGTAGACTAAAATCAGGGGAAAATAGTTCTATCATAGCGGCTTTGCATTCTTTGCCTGTCGTTTATCCACTGCTTGCGAACAAACTATGACTACAAGGAGTGGTTGTTTGCTCCGAGAAAACACTGTGAGTAAAAAGACGACCTCATTGCTATTGCTTTGCGGCTATATACACGGGTATAACCTTATATTCATACTCCGAGTTGAATGTGCCTCATAAACTATAGCATGGAAAAGCACAAAAGGGCGCAGCTTTATTGGTTAATAGCGTAGGAAGAGTGAGTGGAAAATTTTTGCAGCGTCTCTCTTCTGCGGATCAGCGCCAGAAATTGACAACGCCTGGTTCTTGCTTACAGGACCTTCGGGTTTGGTAACTCAGTAGTTGTGCAATGTCTTCACTCTTAATGTCATGAATTTAAACTTCTTTGGAAAGCATCCTTCAACTTCCCAACCTCTGCTTTCACCGTATTCGGTATCAGAAAACAAAACGCAGTCTTCCTCTTGTCTCGTTTATTTCTTTTACACCATTGCGAGAAGAAACAATCTGGCTCTTAGAATGGAAGCATTGTGAATTGTGAAATTTTAAACAAGCGAGAATCTGACTAAGCTGACCTAGGGAGAGGCCGTCCGTAACGCCTGCATATTGGATTACCTCAGACCCGCCCTCTCGGGCGTGAAAACTGCCAATAGCTTGGTTCTCAGCTTTTCTTAGAATGCACCACAAATTTTGTTATCCACTCAAAGGCAGAAATATTGAACTGCCTCTACTGTAATAACAAACTGGCATGCAATCGACATTAGATAATCAAATAGCCTAGCATGCGACACGGAAATTACTGGGTAGCTATGCCTGTTCTTAACCGCATCCATGTACGAAATTGGACGTCGGACTTGCTGCTTCTAGTTACTACTTAAGGAACAACATTATATAGAGCAATCAGCTTTTACTAATTTGAGATTATTTTCTAGTAGTGTTTGCCTGTTCTCATTATTCGAGGCGCTTTCAGTGCACAGTTGCCGAACGGAGATTGATCAAAGTAGAATAGAATGGAATGAAAAGAACGATTGAATAATTCTGGCTATTGGTACATGCAAAGTTTAAAAATTTTTTAATTTAGAAACCAAAAGTTGTGCAGAACGCTAGCTACAACAAAGCACGGATTTTAGCTACGTATAAGACGAATATAAGAGGGCAGTGCCACGACATAGAGCAGATGGAAGACGACGCTTTGCAGCGCACAGCGCGAGAGAGTGTATCGCAGTTTAACACGAGTTGTGATGAGCTGCTGCGATAGCATAGTCAACAAAGGAAACACAATGAAATGACTAGCCCAGTTGTCTCGAGCAGTGGCGTTTAAAGGTAATCTGTACGCGCCACCGCGGGCTCGACTCACAGCCCTGGATATTGATGTGATTGCTTCTTTCATTTTTTGTTCTCATGCTCATGAACATACACTAGACAATTTTTCTAGGCTTCGAAGTTCCGGATTAGTGCTATCGCACTTATACTGTCGTTTGGTTGATTGTGGTGTTGTTTAATGGGCGACGAGAGTCAATTAATGTCGGCCTGTTTTGAAGAATACCGTGTTCTAACCCCAGAAAAGCTATTCCTTCCGAAAATGGAACCCACGTAATGTGAAAAAGACCACAAAAGAAAGTACCTTTGCGGTCATCACTAGTAAATTGCGCAAGCATATTGAATGCGTCGATACCGATTTTTTAGCGCTGATTTACACAACCATACGCTTGAAAGTGGCAGGAACCACTTCTTTCCGAAACTGATACCACGAGTTGTAAAATAGTGGTGCAAGTAATTTTAAATTCAAATTTTTCTTTGACAATTGCGTCTTTTTCTCCAAAACTTACATTCAGGTATGTGCAAGATCCAAGAGATGCTGTTAATGCATATCCCTGTCTCTGGGGCTTCGTATGCGAAACGGCTGGAGACAGAGAAATTTCCGTACCGTTTATGTCGAGCTTGATAGCAGGCTGTGGCACCGTCAACAACGATTAGAACAAAATAAATTAAGCCCTCTAGCTTGCTTTGGAAAATCTTAAGACAATAATAAAGGTTGCAACGAACAGGATGCGTTGGTTGCTCAATGCGGACAGGCACCAATTTTTGCTCGGCAGTAAATTTCACTAGAAGAATAGTGAACGACAGTTCTTTGATTTCATAGCAAACACACCGCTGCTGAAGAAAGCCTTTATTCACTTTTCAAAAGTAAACTCTTAGAGTGTATGTGAGAAGAAACAGTTCGAAATCTTTGCACAGAGTTGAGTTGTGGACTTGCGATTTGGTCTTGAGCGCATATTCTGATCTCTACTTAAAAGGTAAGTCTACTTTACAAAGGCGTAGCACCTCTAAGCACTTGTTTTAGTAATATCTTTATGGAAACTAACGATGCTGCTTTTTAACCCGCTTTCGCATCAACTATTTCTACAACCTGAAACGGTAGCAATGTCATTTCTTTGCTTGCAAGCTCTCGATTTTGTTACGTAGAATTCACAACTGTCAAAAAGGTTGAAAGAAGTAGACGGCAGACAGTAGGAAAAAATTGAAATGCAGCTAAGTAGTGCAGTAAATTGTAGTAAAACTTGTAGCAAACATTTTCATTTAAATATTCGCTGCAGCTTTTTATATTACATTCACAAGATATTAAGAGATGTATTGCATGCATGAGTCGAAATTCTTCAAGAAGTGAAACTTAGAAGAGGGCGTTGTGATGTCTACTATGTCTACTTAGAGAAATATGCTAGAAATTGTACCATTGAAGGATAACTTCTATTCTCAAAGCAGCACTAAATTGGTCTCTGGAAGAGAAATCTTAGAATGTGGATTTTAAGCGCTCTTTAGGAGATAAATTTTACAAATTTAATTATAAGAACATTTCCCGTCTAAAAGATGGTTCACTCTAGTGAAAGGTTAGGAAAACCTGAAACCGCGAAGCGGACTTCACGGCCATTTGTTGCGCGCATTATATCGGACACACAATCCTCCACGGACGTCAACATATCCGTTACCTTAAAAAGAAAAAATTAATTTTCTGCAATGCCATAGAATCTGTCCCCGTACACACACAAGCTTTAGCAAAGCTCAGAGCACCCTGCACGAGTTATATTTTCGCATTGCGTAATTCCTTGTCTTATAACCTCTCAATACGGTACGAAGATAGCCTCAAATAGCGTGCTCGAGTGCAACTTAGCTGGTCAGTCGGCTTCGCAAGGTGATGTTTGAAATTTCATGCTGTTTGAGAATGTTCCAAGAAAATTTCTAGACGCAATATGCGAAGCAACATGTGCTCTGGACATCAATTATAACGGCCGCGGAGCAATATTTTAGGATTCCAAGAATCAAAATCTGCTGGAACATTTATTTCGGAATGCAGTATACTTTAAAATCGTGCGTATAATTCGACATTTATTGGCAGAAGTTTAAAATATTTGAGGAAACTCAGTTTTTTATAGCGTATGCGTGGCAGGACGTTACCTTCAAGATGAGAACAAGAAATGTCTGCGAAAATTTATTATGAGTTTAAAATTTGTTACGGTGCGATGCTCTAGCATCAAGAAAAATTAATTAGAAGTCCTGAAATGTGCAGTTTATATGTGGTTTTTGAAGTGTTTTTTTTTAAATAAACCGCAAATAGTTTTCCGAGCCTCAGAAATATTGTCGCGCCGAACAAATCTACTTTTACCATCTCTTTTCTTCCTTCGCTGCAATTGACATCACGTTCTGAGATCAATCAGATTTTTGTATTTAATAACCTGAATGCAATCTCTGAAGCAACAGTCTACAGCAAAAAAAGTACAGAGAAAATTTTTCTCTACTTTCAGAGCAAGATTTATAGGAGTTTTTCGTTGCACTTAATTACCGGACCGTTATAAGTATTTCTCATGCGCCGATGTTTCCAACAAGTATGCACTAGGTTATAAAATACTTTCACTTCTATTTATTAAGTGCCCTACCTATATGCATCCCATAATGAGCACCTTGCTGGTTTCGCTCCTGTTCATGAGAATATTTTCCTCACGTTTTTTTTTGGTGATTGCTGTGCGGCTGGGCATTTTCGCTTAATTTGAATGGATATATTACTAAAATATTTAGTAAGAAAGTGCAGCATTCGGTCATGTACAACCACAACTTTCGACACCAATTCAGAGACACCGAGTTCCTGTAAACATGTAGAACAGATTCACTATCTGCACTTTTTGCGATTGAATCAATGAGAGCCGCATGAGAAAACGCTCTACACAGGCCTAGGTTCAAGCTTTAAAAGGGCATCTTTAAAATGCAACGAAAAAAAAGCGGCTGCTAAGGTGGACAAACTCTCCACTTTCACTCATGGGCTAGTCATCTAGCAATGGCAAAACAACTAAAAAGACTTCGTTGCGTTAAAGAGTGTTAGAATTAGCTTCTCTTTTTTTTTTCAAATATTCGCATAAAAACTACTACGGCAATGACCTGACCACCAGTCGTTTCACCGCGCTTCTTGTATACCTTCGCGCTGTTTTGTTACTTTCGTTATTACAACTACATGTAGCCAAGTTGGTTCCTCTAACTTTAAAAAAGAGAAGACACGAATGATCTTCATAGCATCCTTCCGCTGCTGCCGAAACTACTGCATATATATTTCAGAACGCTCTGTGTGACGTCAACGATTAGTAACGAAAAGAAACATCTTCAATACTTAAAATCTTCTTAATTGACATTAAGGCACAAGTCCTGACAACTAAAATCGCTATATTACACAATAAATAAAAATGATAATGTGCTTGAATGAAGAAAACGCACAACACACATCCATCCACACACAACTTGTGTGCATTTCATCGCGTGCACTACAACCCTTGCATTACATCTTATCTTCTGCAAAACTAAGTTCTTTGATAAGTTACATCTTGAAAAGCTGTCTGATAACAGATTGATTACAATAATACTTACACAGCTTTTGATTTCAACTAGACGAAAACCTTCATACTAAAATTAAGGCAATAAATTAAGGCCGGCACTCGAAAGCGCCAAGAAATCTGCAGTGTAACGCCAGATGTCACCAACAAATATGTTGTGGGAGCAAAATGATGACTCCGTACGGTAACTTCGCAGCAGCAAAACTATGAACCAAGGGTAACAAAAACAAGGTCCACTTGCCCTAAAGCTTTCAGTCTTGAATCTGCAATGGAAACGCCACTACCACCTCGTTATCTTGTCGATCCGCACTGCGCCGCTCCTTTCATTGTCGCCGTTTGACACCGACTAGTTTTCCAGCCTAATATACTTGCAACTCAGCGGCTTGGCGCATTTTTTGGTGGAAAAAGAACACGAATGTGCAATATTACCAGCTTTCATTCACTTTCTCTGCATCGAAGGCGACAGGACAATTTGATTAGTTCGTAGGCGGGATGAAAGGAGCGGTTCCCCTTGAGAACTTTCCTACTGTCCCCTTTCCCCTAGCTAACCGTTGAGATGCAACTGTTTTCCATATCGACCCAGTTTACGAGATTAGTTTTTGACCCATTGTTAACTTATCAGTCTTTGTACGTAAATATGTGATCAAATGTATATCACTATCGAAAAGAATAAATGAAATATGAAGCCCGGATTTGAGCCTCGGCATCAGTAAAAAGGACGCATCAGCATGTTCAGCCAAACCCCTAATTCAAAACGAACGCGCACGTACACGTATTCAACTCTATTAAAAGCCACCCACGTTCAGCGTAAGGGAATGTTACAATACAGCACGCAGAGATGGTTGATGCGTAATCACTTTACAATTTTAAAACATAACGATGAAAATCACGGATAGAGAAACTCTTTGAAAACCTGTGCGCTTCAAGTGTTTAAAAAGTGGATTTCAAGAGTGTTTGAGATGCAATTTAACAACAGTGGAGTTTGCGTTTAAAGTGTTTGACTTTCAGTTGTCGCTTTCGCGCTGGTTCAAAAGTTAAGAAAGAATGCAAGAAGGATTCACGCCCGAAGCAGAGATAGGCGGCAGAACACACAAAAGCGTCAGACAGAAACGTACCAAGTTCGAGACGCAAACATTTCACTGAAGCTGTTATACAGCTATACTATACAACTATATACACTTACTGTCGCGCATGAACAATGTGCGCAATAAAGGGAAATGAACCACAGAAATGTAGCGACAGCTCCCAGGGGGGCTCCCTTCAAAAGTTTTTAGAATGGGCGGACACTTATGTGCATATATTGCGAACGATGGGACAAGCATGTGTTGGGCATTCCGAGCCACCCACTCTATGGGTGAGCACCAAGTGTTGTTCGTTGGTCTGCTTCTTTGCCTTGTTTTGCTTTCTTGTCACGGTTCTTTATGAGGGTGTCGTGTCCTTGGTAGGCGTCATCTTGAGGGAATTCTTTGGAGTGTGAAAGTTCTCACGCGCACCAAGGTAGCCAAGCAATATGGTTCAACATAGTCCCTGTCACGGGCAGAAAACTTCCGCTCACCATCAACTCCACGCCAGTCTTTTTTTTTTTGTGTGTGTGGTGATATAAAATAAACTCCTTGGTCGACCTTACTTTTCTGCTTTGGAAACGACCTAAACAGAGAATAATATACCATTTTCGTTGCAGAGGAGGGATTGAAGCAAATAATTTGGCGCTCTTCAAATTTTTGTTTCAAGCGCAGACTCTCTGAAGTAGTATGTGTACGGGCGAGCGCATTTGGGCGTCCGTCCATGTCTTTGGATGTGCTTGTATCCGCGTGTAATGCGGTGGTCTCAGGCTTACTTGAGTAGGTGTGCGTACTGTTTATGCGCTTATTGATAGCACCAGGTTGACTAGACATATCACTTTCCAGTGTTGTGTAACCACTATCTAATTTGACTGGAATGATTAAATTAGTACTCGTTAGCGGCACTGAGAAATTTCTCGTGCTTCAGTTTTGCACCTGGGATGTTCATAACAGATGGTACCGAAATGGTACGCGCCACTTCAGTATTCACTGTGAATAACAGCGCAGACAAAAGGGACCGAGGAAGCAGAAAGGACCGGCGCTGTCCTCTTGTCTCTGCGCTATTATTCACAGTCAATATGCACCAACTTGCTCAAATCGCTCTCTTACTGAACTTCGTTAGTCTGCAATTTAGTGAGCCAGATATTATAGGCCTGTATTCATATCGTTCTCATTCAAAGCTCCTAAGCAATTCTTTGCTCCAATGGGCCAGTTTTTCTTCCGGGGCTGTTAATATTAGCTATAAAGGCGTATCACATTCCCCGAAGCGGTATCTTTCTGGTCGGGCATTATGCCTAATCTCTAAATCGTCTTAGAAAATAATGAGAGAAGTATGTTTACGTTCACTCAGAAAGTTTTTCTTGGTGCGGAACTTGTGATTTCTGGCATTCGGTTAATTGGCTCTACTTTATCTTCCTGGGGCATTGTGTATAAGCTGAGATGCATGAAAGTGCTTGTTTTAGATATTGATCTATTCACCTGGGGTAAGTTTCTTGCCTTGCAAAGTCGGCTTCCTGCAGAACGGTAGTGCATAGTTTCTGTTTGCCAATGTCATTGTGGAGAGAATTTTTGTGTGAAACGTACTCATTCTGAGTCTACCATGCCAGTAGAATGCAGTGAGTTTGCAAGTTGATGACTGCTGACAAGCCACTAAATCTTAAGGCCCACGTTGACTCCTAATGTGAGGAGAATTGCAAGTTCAAGGACTACCTCACGGCGACATCCCCCTCCCCTCCCTTCCCCCCGCCACACACAGACAGTGCCAAAACTGGCTTTAGTTCACAGAGCACCGTCCTTAAAAGATACAATGTGCGGCTACACCCTCACAGTTCTTCGGGCACAGTTGCTGCAATCAGATCCAGCGTTCATTCAAGGGGTGCGGCCACTGACGCGGCGGCCACATCCCCGGCATTGCTTTGAGGCACGGCTCAAGAGTCGATGTAAAGGGACCAGTAGACGCTGTTGAGCAGAATGAAAGACGTCGGGAACACGATTCTGCTGATCTTGTCGACAAGCATGGCCCTCTGCCGGCACTCGCCAGCTTTCTCCTCGGGTGTCTTCGGAAGCTTCTTTCCGTTCTGCAGGCCATTGTTTTCCTGCGAACAAAAGTAAAGATTTTCTCATCAATAGGGCAATACAAAAGAAAATTCCTCCACATGGTCTCTTTGTGCAGTTCATCTTTTCATACCCGCTGACAAAAAGCTTTCTGCCTGCGAAATGAAAGCTGCCGTTGAAGTCAGGACGTAATAATTTAAATTTTCAATTTTCGCTTGTTATAAATGCACTAGATAAGATTTTCTCTTCACTCCTGCATTGCAATAGAAAATTGCTCCACATGTTTCCTATGTGCACCGTAATCTTAAAGCAGCGCTAAGCAACAAGGACGAAGAAAGAAGAGAACCCACACACATGTTGCTTAGCGCTGCTTTAATATTCTGGAGCATTTCCAATTCGCCCAATCTGCCGTTCTTCTACAGTTCCTTTGTGCATTTCATCGGTTCATACGCGCTGGCTAAGCAGCTTTCGACCTGCGAAATGAAAGCGGCCTTGAAGCCAGCACGTAAAAATATGAATTTTCAGTTTTCGCTTGTTAGCAATGCACTATACAAGATTTCCTCTTAACTAATGCAACGCAATATAAAATTGCTCCACATGTTCTCTTTGTGCACTTCATCTGTTCATATGCGCTGACTGAAAGCTTTCTGCCTGCGAAATGGAAGCTGCCGTTAAGGTCAGCACGTAAACATGCGAATTTTCTGTTTTCGCTTGTTATAAATGCACTAGATGATAAGGTCAGCACGTAAACATGCGAATTTTCTGTTTTCGCTTGTTATAAATGCACTAGATGATACATGTTATTCTTACCTGTTCCCTCTTCCTGGAACATTTGCATTACATCGGACGAGTTTAATCGCTACCATCACCTGGTCGGAATGGCCCCAAAAGGTATGGAGTTCCGATTGCTCTCTTATGAATAAGGTGTGCTCTTTCCCTCGACACTATCTGGGAACGGTAAATAACGACTGCTGAAGAGACCATTATCGTGCAGTGACCATTTCTATTGCTATTAATCATGTCGCACTTGCTTTTACCGCACAAAGAATGAATGCTCTATAGTGCAGTAAGCAAAAGTGGTCCTGCAATACACAAGCCCCGTTTTACTTTATGTTGATAATGGTGATGTTGATATTGATGGCTTAAACGTAATATCTATTGCTAAATTTGACTTATAAAGCACATCCTGGGCTCCCACAGACTAGTTCTGTCATCCTTAGAAAAAAATGGTGCACCCCAGGCTTTGAAATTCCCGCGGGAACACTGGATGTTTAGCTTTGTTAAGTACATCACGGCAGCCGTACAAATAAACGTGCTTATTTCAATATCACCTGAGCTTGCATGCTACCACAGGACCGTTCGTCTGAAGATTATAAGTCCTTAAGCGCACGTTTCTGAGACCTTATGTGATGGCTATGTGTTAGTACGAGTGTCATGCCCGTACTCATATTGAAGTACTCCAATAATTCTCAATGCGCACGGAAACATGCTGACAGACGCTTTAGTGTGTAATTTAGACCGCTTCGCTTATCACTCTCGTCTGACTTACGATGATAGATTGATTTTCGGCTGTGGCCAGAACTTGTAACTACATCTAAAAATAACGAAGGAAACGGTTGAAGTTGCAGTGGAGTTTCAATGCTGTCCTTCTTGATTTTTAATCTTTGTGTGCACAGATTTCCCGAAAATGGGCTTCAGAGCGTTAGCGTCGCATTTATTTATAACAGCCAGGGCTTGATCAATACACCCACACCTATTTCATTCTGATGAAAGATTTTCAAATCCTATTTCAAGCTTCCGGCAATAGAGAAGTGAGAAATCGGTAGGCTATTTGTTGTGCTTAACTACAGACTAAGACAGTCCACCAGCTTGGTGTAGCCTACAGAAAGTGTTGCACACTCACCCGGTACATGCTAGTTTAACGGCAGGTGGTCACTAAGCAAATACGCCCAAAGCGCAGGGCTTCTATTGGCTTGCTTCATCACCCATATTCGTTCATATTCAACTTCCACGGGTCACCCGCCTTGCAGGTTCCGTGTCTGCAAAAATTAACTACTCTCTATATGTCTGCTCCTTAGTCGTAGAGTAGAACACTTATGCCAGTAGTCAAGATATAAATCTCTTTGGGGTAAGCAGAGCCCTTGCCCTCACATTTACAGACATTTTATCTTTAGAGGAAGTATAGCGACTTCCCAATACCTGTGAGAATCAAATCTTATAGCCTGATTACTTCAGGAAAAGGCGGTACATTTACGGTGGCACGAATTTGAGTTTTCCAGCTGGTATAAAATCAAAGCAACCAAGCTGCGTCACTGGTGCATACAAGCCGTGGCACAAGGTCATCAAACTTGCGTTTGTGGTTTGGCGCAATTCGCTCAGCACACGCTTCCATCAAGGTATACTGATCGGAATGCCCGTCAGCTACCTTGTTATGCTTAGTGCGGTCAGCTTTCGATAGTCCTTTCTGTGTCTATCATTCTTTGTTAAATTGATGCCTGGGCTGACGGTTACCAGACTAAAGACCTTAAACGCCGCCTTCTACATACTGAGCAGTTTACCCGATCTTTGGTGTGCACTTCTCCGCCCTTGCAGTGTTGCTCCGCTTGAAATCCCGTATGTAAAATTAAGCCTGCGATTGTAGACAAACGCCAGCGAACAGCAGTTCTTGGGGAGCTCAACCCCCAGACAGTATTAATTGTTCGTAAACAATAATTCGTAAAAAAATTATGTTTTCGCTGTCTAAATCCGGGCGTACGCAAAAATCTACAGATTCATCTATGTGTTGAGAGCATTTTTCCGAAGTTTTCAATGTTTCTGGAAAAAATAATTCTTTGCTCGTTTTTCTTTCGGCATTCAAAATTTTTACATCCTTTTACATCTCTACCTGAAACTCTATGTTAACGCGATATTACAGAACCAAGGAGAGACGAGTGCGGCTGAACATATACCACCAAGGAACAGTTTTTCCGGAAGACCCATTCCCTCTCCCTTTTGTTTCGCCGAAAACGCTAGAGTTTTCAGCGGAGGCATTCTACGACACCCACAATAGCACTCTTCACCCTTTAAAAGGTATAATATAGGGCTATCGCTGGAAAATAAGACGAGAGATACAGTGCTCTGATCCACACTTATGATTACCGCTATTCGAGGGGAAATGGCAACGACACGGATGCTCCTGCGGCGGTTGCCGTCATCGCTTTGTGCCTCGCCCATGAGGATGTTGACGAGCGCGTACTCCATGAGCGAGGCGAACACGAACACAGTGCAGGAGGACATGAAGATGTCGATGGCCTTGATGTAGGACACGGGCGGGAGGGACTTCTGCGACTGCGCGTGCTGCGTGGAGAGGGTGAGCAGGCTGGTGACGCACAGCGTCACGCGGGCCGGCACGGCCTCGGGCTTGATCCAGAAGGAGATCCACGACATGATCACGATCAGGCAGGTGGGGATGTACGTGTGGAACATGTAGTAGCCCAGCCGCCGCTTCAGCGTGAACACCAGCTGGATGCAGGTGAAGTTGCCTATTGTCGAAAGCGAAAGCCGACATCAGAAAAAATTGCTAGATTTTCACCGTTGCTGTAATGAGAGTGTCTGCGGCCGCTATGCCGGATTCATATTGCGATATCAGTCACAACATTTCGTAATATTGCCGTGAAACTTACGAGATGTTTGTTGTTCATTCGGAAAACCACGTGCATGATACTTTCTGATCAAAGACGCGATGAGGTCTATCTGGAATATTTTTAGCCGCGCGCAGCTGGTTCTACATCCTTCCAGATGATTGTGGTGCTTTAATCGCCGTATCTATAAACATCTACGGCAGCTATATATTAAGCACGGCTAAAATGGGCCGTGATTATGTTCTTCGACGACCACTGAGCACACCTGCTGCCATCGCTGTCGCCCAGTTTTCTAGTTCTTTGTGGACGCAAGCCAGACCAACAAAGAGTTTTTTCAGTGTCAAGTTTGATGTCTACCGTGTTGTCCACAGCATTTTGGCCACCATGCGGAATGATTGATTACGGTAGGCTGTGGTGAGAGGGTCAAGCTGCAAAGAACGCATGCGTCACAAGTGTCCCGCAAGTTCGGTAATCCATCCGTATAAGGCGGGTGTCCGCCGAATCAAGCATATTGAAGCAAATGGCGGCGGGAGAACCAATCAGCACTCTGCGATGTGAATATGACTTCACTAGTGGCTAGAGTGTCCCGAGCCATTAGCGTGGAAAGCCGCATCAGTTGCTTCTTTTGCCCACTCATTCGTTTAAGACAACGCTAACCACGACGACAGCGCGCAAGCGTGTAATGTGCACTTAGCAGTCGGTTTAAACAAGAAGTCGCAAAATTGCAGAAATTCTACGATGCAGTAAAAATGTGATTGAATTTATATAAAAGTTCGTTTGTGCACATTATTCCTGGAGCGTTATAGGCTAAAAAGAAAAAAAAACACAGAAATATAGCCTAGCTACATCGGCAGTGAGGTGACAAGATGTTTCACAGGCCCCATTAGCCTCAAGTACCGACACAAGAAATGATCACCTTGACCACAAGAACACCCACAGAACATTATCCAGCGGGAAAACTTTACACAACCAGATGTTTAGGTGCGACGGCTTTCCCTTACTATAGGTTGTTCTGTAGGTTGTCCACAGAGCAAGGGCACTTACATTAGTACCTTCCCTAAGAGAACTTTTTCGATAGGACATATATTTAGAGTAGAGCCATAAAAAACATGTTCACTTCATATCATTCTGTCCAATTTCTGCTCATATTTTTACCAAGGTGAGCTAAACAATATTCAATTGAATTTCTCCCCATTTGGTTTCTGTTTTGGTTGCAGTAGGCGAATGACAATACGTGTCAAAGTCGACTTCAACAGTGGTGAGGCGTAATTACAAAGCCAGAATGGCTGCTTGATAGTTTCAATTCACTCCAGCATTTACGCCAGCCCGCTGCAAAAGCTGAACTCTCCAAGAAGATATAAGCCGCCTTATTATCACAGCATTTTTAAGCCTCTTTTTAAGTGACCTACAATTTGAGGTTATAGCAAGGGTAGGCTTTTTAAATCAGCATATAAAAATTGAGAAAATAAAATCGTCATTTATATACCAATCTCAAATGAATTTCTCTTGTGATTAATGTTTACTGAAATATTATGAATTCGTTCAAACAATACATCACCAATGTTTCCGTCTCTCTCTCTAATCTTTTATTCGGTTGACGGATGCGAAATCAGATTAAACAAAAGAGGGCTAATTACTCAACATTCAAAAACATGCAATGATCCGTTCAAAAATATCTTCCAATGCTGACACTCTTGTCTGATGCGCAATAAAATGTTTAAGATAACTCTGGTGGTAAGATGTATCCGTGCTAGCACCTATATCTCTAATTTAGAGTCTAGCAAAAAAGAGTAGTGAATCACGTGATAACTTGATAGGTGTCAGTCGCTAGAAACATCACTTCTTGCAAGTGCATCTCGGGCGAGAAAGAAAAACGGCAGACACGCTCACCAGTAGAATACAGTTGTGTGCAGTCACCCATCGTTGTGGAAACGAGGTTGTGCTGGGGCAGCTCGATGGATTCGTCTACCACGAGTGGAACCTCTTCCTCCCAAGCGAACACCAGGTCGTCCGTCGTGTACGAGACTGCGAAAGGCACTCGAAAGGCTTAGAAAACACTCTGTACTGCGTTTTTCTCTCGCCACTGAATATTGCCGCTTTGCGCGCAACAATTACGTCAAATATTGTGCTTTGAAAAACTTTTGCTTCCTCTCAAATCCAAAAGTCGCCAGCAAAATCAGTGCCGGAATGTTCGAGTTCAACACCTTGCTATTCTTCGCGGCACAAATAGGATGAAGAGCTGATTTGGTTGCAACGCGGTTCCAATTTTATTTCGAGCACGCATGCTCTTGAGCCTTTGCTAGAAATTTTTTTGTTGTGGTGCCCAGTTTGCTTCGGAGTGCTTATGATTTTTCTCAGTCTAGCAGTGCAAGAAGTGCTTAATATTAATCTTTTTTTGCAATCTTGGCAACTGTGATCGCATTTATCCTGCTCGCTTAACGTTACTACATGCCTTTCTCTCTTTCCTCTGCTTTCGACAAAGCTTTGTCGACTTATGGACAAGTCAAATAGACCATACTACAATTGCGAAAAGTTTCTCGGCTAACCCCTGTTGCCAATTTATTAGGCTAATGATGGTGACGAGACGCATATGGTAGCAAAAAGCTGCAAACTGAAATTTCATGTTTGGTATTATCTTTAAATCTGAGCGTTCGATATGAACAGTAAGCAATAGATCGACAATATGCAGTTTCGACAATATGCACAATAGATGTAATGAAAATGCGTATGAAAGGAATGATACTATATTTCAATATATTGCTAAAAACACCCCTGGTGTGAAATTATCAATATTCTTAATGACAGCCCTGAAAAAATGTTCTTGGCTCACAAATATAGTGTGCTAGGTTATAAGCAGTACAATCGCGTCGCAAGCAATGATGTTTTAAAAGTACGAGTTCTTCCCTTGCCGTATAATATACGGGAGGGTACTTTTATGCCGCGGGATAATACATCAGTATTTTGGTTCAGTTTCAAGCGTTCTTTGCGTGTGAATGTCTTCTAAAAGCTGTTCTTTTCCCATTGCAGAATACGCAAAAAGTTGTAATAATTATATATACTGTTACTGATAATGAAAAGTTTTTCTTTTCGATTCGTTCCACTAATAGGATAAAAGAGACGACAATTAATTTATAGTAGCGGCTTTTGAGCCAAATTTTTTTCTTATAGCGAAAAGGCACACGAACATGTAACTCAAGCACAAAAGGCTACAGCAGCTTTTCACATAGCAACACAGATGTTTGCAAAAGTGTTTTGTCAGTAGTATGCGTCCGAAGAAATATATTTACAACAAAGAAAAGAATGTGTTTTTAACGAAGATTTAAATCAATCCTTGAATGCGGTCAAGTGTTATCGTACTTATAAAGCTGCTGGTACAAACTGGCTTGTAGAAGCGATAAATCCGTCTTGCGTAAACACATCCAATCACTATATCCTGCTGTCTCACTGCATGCAGCGTTTATTGTTTCTGAAGGATATGCGTGCGCAGCACTGGGAAAAAATGTTCGACCTGATTTTTTCTTTACCGTACTATATTCCATTATTACACCATATTTTATTTTATTTGCTTTCTCGTCCTTGCACGCGAATATTTTTGTTTTTTCTCTAGCGTCAAAATATTTCAAGGAACGATTATGTAGTTGAATGTTCGCTTGTGTCTTGTCTTAGTCCGAGGAAAATAAATGATCTGAAAGCCAGAGACCGCCCTGTTATTTGTTTCTACCCTATAACTGTTATTCTACATTAGCGCTCTTTTTCATATCTTCAGTGAACACGTTCGCAGAGCGTATTATTCCTTTCAGCAACGAACCCTGAAGTGTCCTGGAATTCTCTGCTTCAGAAGCCTTGTTAGCAGCGACGTATGTTGCGTTAGCGCAACTCGTGCATTTCACCAACAATATCATTTGGCAGAGGAAACAGTGTACTTACTGCTTTCAATCTTCATTGTGCATATCTGGGTATCGTGCGGGTACGTCTCAAACTTCATGGCACAGGACAACAGTAGAGTCAGCCTACGAGAAAAAAAATGAACCTCAAGAAGACGCAGACAACGCTCTATTATAAACAAGGAGTTTTGGTTTGGCGGCCTAGATGGTGACAGAGACGCTTCAAGTTCTGATTTGACCATGGCTAAAATTGCTGGTGGATCTGGACGCCAGATAGTCTCATCAGAGCTTAACATATAGAACAACTAATGAGTTTATTGAACAGCAGAGTGCAAATTAAAGATATAAAACTCAACAAGAAATTCCATTACAAAAGCTTGCATCTATGCTGAATCGCAATAAACAAATGTTACACTTCTAAAATTTTGCGTTATCCACGGCAACTAAGGACAAAAAAGAAAAATGTGCACTACGTTCACTATATTCAAACATTTTGGTATTCAATAATTAGAAGGGTAACGCGTGTAGTACGCTCCAAACAGGTACCAGTAAAGCAAGGTGCGAGGTTCAATGTCTATATATCTTGTTACTTGAATCACTTTATTCCAGTTTAAGTCATATTTATTAACTACAGCGTAGGAGAAAGGAGACAGAGCCACCCAAACGAAGAGCCCTTTTCCCTGAGCTCATTCATGATATTCCTTCAGTGTTTACAAGTATAGACATTGAAAGTGCACAACCAACGGATCGCTTTTCAGCAGCGCAAAGCCACCCGAGGACGATGCACATATGGTCGCACTTTGTCCTCATGTTATAAACAATCGCATGAGAGAGAGAGAGAGACTCTTTAATGAAGAAACAGAGAATTTAGCCGGCGTTTCAATATCGCTGGCATGCTACTCTGCGTAGGGAGGGGAATTTGGGAGATAAAGACTGAAGGAGACCAGCGTGGAAGAGATGGAAGGAAACAAAAACGAAGATAAAATGCCTTAGCCTGCTTCAGGCAACAGAGACTTGCAATGAACTTTCTTTTTACATATTTAAAAGACATTGGACATCTCGATAAGCTCTAAATTCACTTGCAGGTTACCTTCATGCATTCTTCTTGCAGTGAACTTCGTCAGCCCATTTGTCGGACTATGCACTCCATCATTCCATAGGTTACATCAATGCTCGCCACTGCATCCTTAGCACAATCGCATGTCAATATATTAAAGCCTGACGACTTAACCACTCTCTCACCACCCTGAATGAATAGGACGCAGACCTCAAATATAAATGCATATTTTGCAACAATTAGTGCTACGTGGACACTACATGGCACCACAGCAATACGGTAGCGTTTTTTTTTTTTAATCGCCTGGGAAGTATTTTTGCTAAACGCAGCTATGAAACAATTCAAACTCCTCAGAGTAAGAAGCCTAAACGTATCAAAGGCAAAAATTAGGCATCTTAGACGAAACCAAAATAAAGTTCAGCAATCTTTATTGTTGATCAAGCTATACAGTGCCTCTACACAAGTACTGTAACCTCATACTATGTGGAATGCCTCATCGTTGTCAGTCCGTCCGTCCGCCAAATCTATCACGCTATGATGTCACCAATGGCACAATTGCTATAACCCATATACTCTTAGCAATCACCAATTAATGGGTGATTGTTAATGAGTTAATTTGTCATTACTTAGTATTTGGTGAAAAACAAAACCGAACAAAATTTAAAATTAAAAATAAGGACTTCATAAAAATTTCAAAAATAAGAATAAAAATTGGAAAATAAACATATATAAAAAGGATAAACAACCACAACAACATAAAAAATGTAATGCCTACACGCGCCGTGGAAAAAAAAAACCGCGTTCTAGAAAGTCTCATGCGTCCGCATTCCTGCACGTAAGCAGACTTAAGTGCCCTCATAATGTTTTGCATTTGCGTATTTCTAGTTGTCTAGAGATGTGGGCTCTCACTCACTTCACCATGTAGAGTATGCGCCTGTCCGCGTAGAGCCATATGTAGTGGTTGGGGATGGTCATTTCCTGGAAAGTGACGCGCTTGGCGTTCTTGAAGAACGAGTCCGGTCGCCACAAACGCTGCAGCCAGCTGACAGGGAGGAGGCGGTACCTGGCCGTCATGTTGCGAGGAAGGCGGAGACGGTGGTCCTGCCACGTCTGGGACATGAAGATGTCCGCCACGTACGTCTTCGGGCATAAGTGGAAGGGTGACGAGAAAAGTAGGGGAAATGTGTAAGTTTAAAGAGCAGCTTGTTCCACGGTTGCTGCTTACATTTTCGCTAGGCATAATTCATCTGGGACACTCATTGTTCCTTGATTACGCGTCACACACATCGAAGCGTAAGCTCAAATTTATTTACCATTAGCAGTAAAAGATTGTGAAGATATTTTGTCGACAGTACACCATAAAAATTTGGCTAATCCCTTTTCTAACGGGAGGTTTTTTACGGATATTGAAATAGATTGAGCAAAGAGACCGCAAATATAAAAACTGAGGCCTCACCATTGATCCTTCGTCAATGGAGTCCAGGCTGAGTACCGTCACGTGAAAGCTCACCACAGTAGGCTTACCTGCGCAACAAGTACAAATAACGAATAAGATGCACTGTTCAAGTTTATAAAAGAATAATATTACCTATTCAGATTAACTCTTTCCAGTGAAACAGCAAATACTTCTTGGCCACGACAAGAGACCAGGCCTAGTTCGTTCTCTAAGTCACTATCTTAATGGTGGCACAATGCATGCTGTCACAACAATTGCACCTATTTACCTTTTGATAGGGCCAGAAAGAGCGCCGTGTGGTTTGAGAAATGTGTGGCGCAGTATTGGGGATCTGTTTTAGTAGCGTGTTGTCAGGGGTCCTCTTGAGAGCAGCTCTTCCTTTTTGGTCCGCCGCATGTTTACGGTCTCTTGTCTCCAGCTTACATGCAGCTTTTCTGGCCAGACGCTCCACTTTGACCTCGGCTCAAGAATCCAAATGCCTTCATGCCTTTGACCTCATCAGCATTCATAACCCTCTAACGGACTATTTATTTTCTAAAACCATAGCAAAACGGTAACTTTTTTTTACTTCAGGAAATACAAATGATCACCACATTCTTGTTTTCAATAGAACAATCTTCGCTTAATACATTCTTGCTGCTTGGAATGACGTGCGTTGAAAATTAGCATTAAGCAGAAAGAAAGCTCTTCTTCCTTAAGTACAGCGACAGGTACATTTACATCTCTCAACTACGGTTTTCCACAAGTTCACCAGCGCTTAAAGCGCGAACCATACCACAGGGCCTCTTGGCACCACCTACACCAGGTGGGCGTTTCTTTCTGAATACGCTTCCCATTACTGTAACTTTCCGGACAGAGTCTATTTTCCTAATATTGTCACTCAAGATCAAGAAAGTTACTACTATCGTGGAATTATTCAGTTCGAGAATAGCGTAACTTCACAATATTGTTCGTCTGTGCCACTTCAATCTGTAGCATCACCGCTTTTGAGCTCAACCATAGTTTTGCGCTCACTGAAAAATTCAAAGTTAATGCAAATAAAAACCGCAGACTTTATTACCCGTACCTCCATCTGACGGCAAAGCTAAGAAATGGCGCTCGTGCCTGGCACGAACCGTCTTGACGAGCCCGCTGCTCGAGGTCTGCCACTGATTAGGTTTGACGTCACTACGCAGAGAGTCGACGTCTTCTCTTCCAAGCTTTTGCTTATCGTCGAGGGGCCCGTTCATTTATTTCACTTTACTTGCTTTGCGTCTATAAGAGTGACGCAGAGGTCTCATGAGCATTGTGTGAAACAGGAATACGACACGAATAGCGAAATATTCACTTTGTACAACATCTCTCGATTCTGAGTTTCTGAGCGCAGCTTGGATCATAAAGGTGGGCGTTAAGTACTGGTATTTGCATTTCCTACATTTAAATCTCGCTAACAGTTTCAGATCTAAGTTTTCCCACGTGGGGACCTTACATCCAGCAGGCACTTAGCTTTAAGCTCCTTCATGCTGCATGGTAAAACAGATGGTGCGACTTAATAACTTTGAAGCCGGTTAGTTGTTTGTTTACATCACAGCAGAGAAATGCTGGAATATGTATTATAAATATTGATTAACAGTATGTTCTGTAGGGCAAGTTGGAAGTGATTTATATTGTGGAACTTAAAACGCACAATGGACCAAGGAAAGAGAAGACGACAAGGGCGACGACGACACGGGGCGACACAGCGCCACGCAGACTAGATGTCTCTTTCACGCGCTTGCGTTGCCGGGTTCCCCTTCTAAATTTCTACCTTCACAGATCTGGCCTGGCGGCTTCCCCATTGTGCCCTTTTTGTGCCGAACCTGAGACAATAGATCACTTCCGGCTGTTCTGCCGCCGCTTCTCTCATTTGAGGAAGTGTCTTTCGCAAATTCCATTTCATCAGCTGGGCTTGCCTGTGTCTTCCGCGGTTGTTCTTTCCATTGGCGCTTCTTTGTTTGGACGAAACGACAGGAGTGTGCGCTCTGCTGTGCAAAATTTTCTTCAAGAAACGCAGCGACTCCCATTCTAATTTCTTTTTCCCGCCCTCAGTCAGTACGACATTGCAACATTACAGGCATTGTGTACTATTATGCACATTAAGCAATTGTCCCGTCTTCGATCTCTAAGTTAACTGGACCCCTTTCCTTCCCCCTTCCAATCTATCAGACTACATACTATTATCACTCCCTTTCCCGTCAAAACTTTCCTGTATCCAGTAATTAACCGCCTGTGCCTTGGCCACTCCCCCGTAGTGTGTATGTGCCAGCAACGTCTGCGGCCTTCCTTCCTTCCTTCCTTCCTTCCTTCCTTCCTTCCTTCCTTCCTTCCTTCCTTCCTTCCTTCCTTCCTTCCTTCCTTCCTTCCTTCCTTCCTTCCTTCCTTCCTTCCTTCCTTCCTTCCTTCCTTCCTTCCTTCCTTCCTTTCTTGCTTCCTTCCTTCCTTCCTTCCTTCCTTCCTTCCTTCCTTCCTTCCTTCCTTCCTTCCTTCCTTCCTTCCTTCCTACAGCGCCCGTGTCGTCTTCTCTTTCCTTGGTCCGTTGTATGTTTTGCGCTGGTCCACAATATGAATATTGCACAGGCTGTGAGATCGATTAAAGCAGAGGCTCTATGAAATGATCTGTTCAACTGCCAACAACAATTCTCTCATTGTCATCCTTCGCGCAGGTGTGCTATCCGCATTTTCAGTATTGCGACTGACCAAATCACAAACCTTCCGAATTCGATGCAGCCTCAAAAAAGGCGATGGTTGTCGATAGGTACAGTGCGCGCTGTTATTGCCAAATGTTTTTTCATCGGCATTTTTCACTGCCCAGATAACGTATCCACGAACCTTGCAGGACATAATGCCCAACGTCGGTGCGAACACTGATTATTTTTTTAAAAAAAGAAGCCCTGAGCAAAGCAAGACAGGGTGAAGGGAGGAATACGACCTATTTATATAAGAAAATAAAAAAAAATGTTCGGGTCAAGAGCAACAAAGGGGCACCATCATCAATTAAGTGTTTACAGAGTATCTAATTAACTGTTCTGTTTTAATAATTTTTCCGTCGATTATCTATTTCACGTGTATTCCCGTCTTGTAAATGACAACAGTGTATCATAGCTCACTTTAGAGGAAAATATAGTTCAAAAAAGGGAGTCTGCGGCTTGATTATTTACACCCAGCTTAATAAATACAGGAAAGAATGTCCTGAATTTGATGTGATTTATTGTGAAGAACTTAGATATAGATTTCGTGAATGTATACATAGCAGTGCTCGTTTGGCAACCTTCGTTTTGGAAAAAATACAAATCAAAACATGGGGAGTGCTCTCTTATGAGTAGTAACTCGTCTCGGCTGCTGACCAGAAAGGCGCGGGTTCGATTCCGGCCGTGGCAGTCGAATTTCGATGAAGGTTAAATCCTAGAGGCCCATGTACTGTGCAGTGTCAGCGCACGTTAAAGAACCCCAAGTGGTCGAAATTTTCGCAGCCCTAGCTTCACTACGGCGTTCCTTATAGGCTGTGTCGCTTCGGGATGTTAAGCACCCATAAACCATAAACCATAAACAAAAAATGCTGAGCTCTTACAGGCAATGCTATCGGTGTGTAGGTGCCTGCGAAGCGAATAATTAAACAATAAGCGAATAAGCAATAGGAACATACGCATCCAATGAAAATGTTTACGCGAATATAAGCAGCGAAACTGAGTTTGTCATCTCACTGCCACATCCACTGCTCTTCGGGCGGTAATACATGGCGCCAAGACCAGGTGGTGCGATGGCGGAGGCCTTGAGTTTAGATCTGTTGTTGTTTCAGCCCAAACCGCAATGGAGACATGCAACCAAAAAGCAAAATACGCATGTGCGCTGTGCAATGGTAGCGCACATTAAAGAACTCCAACCTGTCTAAACTAAGCCGGAGCTCTTTCTTACTGAGCGGATCTGGTGTCCACCGTGAGTGGGAAACTTACTGCGCCTTTCCTTCATTACGCTCCGAAATTCGATTGGTGTGTGCACCATCTCTGAAAAAGATGCTAGGTTTGATGCGCAAAGATTTCTATGGTGCCTAGATGGGCCAGCGTTGCTTTCGGGGTGGGGATTGCTTCCGGTTGCGGAATTTCGGGTACAGCTCTCCCGTTGAATAAACAGAGCGAAGTGCGGTGGCGTACACTTCGATCTAGAAATTTGCCATTGCCCTAAAAAGTTCCTCATTTTTGTGCATGAAGAAAAAGAGAGTAATGTTAAATATTATTAGAACAATGAAACGAATCGAGTTAATCAGTAAATTAGTTTTGAGCTAAACATATGAAAAATGCCGTGCCTTGTTAATTGTTGTTGACTTTGTGCAACGAAGGCTCCATATTCCTACGCTAAATATTTACCTCGTTGCTCTAAATTACGACGATCGTTCCTGCACCAAGAAGTATGACTTATTCTGAGCTGCAGAAAATTCGCATCTCTTTCTCCCACTTGTTCTTAGTATAAAAGAAACGGCGGAAAGTAGGGAAAAGGGTGCACCTGTCGCTGACGGCATGACCATGGTATCGCGAAGATCGCCGGGCGTTTTCGTGCCAGCTTTTCTTAGTTTTTCTCTTTTAGTCTATCTTGATGACAGCAGCAGGGATGAGACGTTTATTGCCAGACCGATGACTCTCGATACTGAGAGGGCAAGGCAAGCCAGCTCGTCTGGACGACCGGAGTAAATGGTTCGGCGGAAGCGAGGAAGATTGCCTTTTTTTCTCTGACTCCGGTTGGATAGTTTAGTCTCGCTTGTTTGCAGACCCTACACGTGTAAGGAATGAAACGTCTGGCGCTGTCAGGCACTTTGACGGAAACCCACTTTTCTTTGTTCCATGGAGGCAGTCCCTGGTATAGCACATCCCCGACATCCAGTACCATTTCGTCGCTATGCGTGTTGTGAGTCCGAATGGCTGTTAACAAGATTTCGCGTGACCAGCGTTTTAGATTTGAACAGTTATTGCTGAGGATATATTTTGTGCTCGAGTTTGGAGGCGGATGTGTAAGAAAAAGTGCTTACTCATGATGGTACCTTAGATGTACCCGCTTCTGGGAATATTTATCCGTACAGGGAAGCGAGTGTTCTTTTAAAGATCGACAGGGTGTCTCCATAGAATGGGACATGACTGCGATTTCATAACTGCAGACAAGAATGTGTAGTACCTTGACAATTTGAGAGAAAAGTGTTCCTTTCCATAGTGTTTAGTTGACTGATTTCTTAGCCGCACACGATGAAAGTGAACTAATTGGTTGCTGGTTATACAGAAGGTGGTGACAGGAATTCAGGACACGTGATTACCAAGGGCACATTTGGTAAGTCATTTTATGGCGAGAGTCGTTATACAGAGCCCACCCTGAGCCTTGGTGAAGCCGTGGTCCACAGTATTTGGACTGTTCCCAGAGTCTTCTCCGGCGCACAGACACGTTCACACACACGCACGCACACGAACACTACACTGCCATCATGAACAGTTTGTGCTAGGAAGGCCGTGCTTTGTTCAGGGTGTAGGAAGCTCACAGTGAGCACTATGTAGCTGCTGCCCCCGCGTTAATGTGCGATCAGTGGCGACCCTAGCGGAATCTTTTTAACTGAAGAGAAGCCTAGTGTCCGGGATATCGTTTTCTGAATCAGTCACTTTTACACGTTTTCTTCGTCATAGCAGCAAAGCACGTTCCTGTGCAGTATTTTTTTGACGATGCCTTTTATCACCGGGTAAGTGTCATGGATAGCCCCGTCATGCCGAGGATCTCGGAGGAACAGTAAATAAGCTGAAGTTTAATTAGCGCCTCCTTGAGAACTACTGCTTGTTGTAGCGCTTGCTTATCAAAACAAAATGATTGCGTCGGGTGAAGCATTTGATGCCGGCAGCGCTGACGGCACCATTGTTCCACGTGTAGAAGAGTGCATGACCTTTTTAAAGTAAACAAGATATCCTCTCTAGGCTCCTGAACATGACGGTGAAAGTCGTCTATTTCTTGTCGACAAACACTGCAACATAAAATAGGGATTGACGAGTGTTCTTAGTACTGCAACATTGAGCCCGTGTCCTGACTGCTTTCGTCACCGAAACCACTGAATCGCAAAGTATTTATTGTCGGTGTTACAAACAACGAACGCAGAAAGAAAAAAGTTATCTGCGCCAATGGCACTGGCATCGTATTTTTCTAATTGTACTCCATCAACTTTTTCAGTGTCATCCCACCTGAGCGAACGCCGCTGGCTCAAAATCTGCCTCACAGCAGCCTTAAAATCTGCAACATTTCTTTTTATTGTCGAATGTCTGTAAAGTACACGATACCCTAAAAATAAGTCTTAGATACCGATGCTTCGGAACTTTCATTTTTGGAAAGCGATACTTAATAGCGTTAAGCAAATGCCATCGAAAGATAGTATCTAAGGCACATGTATCTTCAATGCTGTCCATGTCTGCGTTTCTGAGAATTGTGTTTCTGGAAATTGGCGAGAGTTATCTGCCATTGTAAAATCGGCAGGACACATCCCCCCCCCCCCTCTTATTACTTCCTTAGTTTATTATTTCTCTATTCCGCTTCACGACAGCTTAGATTCGCAGTTCTGTCGTTATACTTGTACTGAGGTCACCGGATCTTTCTTCTCATTGCAATCTCAGCCGCCGATGAAGAAATGACCGACGTTCTCAGTGTTTGAAAGTAGTTCTTGTATTTAAGAATTTAAAGTCATCGCAAATTCTCAAATAGAGTCGTACCATTTTCCGAAAGTATAAAATAAGACAGGCTTCTCGCATCCGGCCGTGCCAATGGGTATGGCACATTTAGGGCAAAGGTGCAAAGCACTAATAATAAAACTAATTACGGACGGGGTTTCATGCAGTGATACCGCACTGTTATCGCATGTCTTGGTATGTCCCATGTGAGGCACTCTTGCAAACTCCTCTCCCGCTATAGTAATGTTACAAGATGCATGTTGTTAACATAGCTCCCTAAAATGTATCAGGACTTTTTGCTTCACTTTCATACCAGGCCACAGAAATAACGATTTCTCATTGAAAGATAGCTATGACTTCGAAAAAGTCTTTGTGTCAGTAAAGGTAGTAGGAAATTGTTCTTCAATATATTTGTCGTTTTTTTGGGCTTGAAAACAATAACGAAATTCCGCAGAAATAGTAAACATACACTCGCCAATTTCTTGAAGGCAAAAAAAAAGATGTTTCGGGGTCCGAAAGGGTTCCTTGCTCACATGGAACGCTGCCGGAGATGACGGTGGCTTAGGTGCGGTTACAATTGCTCAGCGACGAATTGTTCTAGAAGATTTGTACGAGTTCTGTTAAGAGCACGCACCATGTTATGTTAAGTATGTTTCTTTTTCCTTCAAGAATTTAGCGAGTATATGCTTACTATTTCCACAATGTTCGCTCCTCGCAACACGATATTCCGTCGAACCTTGAACTGAACGATGAACTACACTCCGCTGACTTTTACCAGAAAACTATATTTCTGACGAATTACTTTGACTCTTTAATGCTCTTCTAGAAAAATGCGTTTGGAAAGTACGCAAAAGATCAATAAAACAGTGAAAAACAAGTAAACTTACCGTTCTCTTTAGGAGGTTCAAGGTTGTCGTAGTCCGCTGGATTTTCGGGAAGAATTGATTCTAGATCGAGAGGTTCTTGCCTGAAACAAAGAGCAGTTGCAACTTTCACTGATATTTCACAGTAAAAAGTGAATGTTATTGCGAAAGCATTACTGGGCTATGCCGGCACCGGAAGTGTCCGCAGAAAGTGTTCGAAAAATCTGTTAGCAAAATGCGTCCGCAAAACGTGGAAGCAGGAGTGGTGTGGTGAAGTATATAAAATCATTGATTACACAATTCGAGTCAGAGTCATTTTTCATTAACAGTAGGCGTCACTTATTAACCATAATTAACGATACCGTCATAATCAGCAACACTTATAAAGGTTGCCAATTAGTGGGGTTAATTAATAAGTTTGATAAAGTGAATCAATGAATGATGCTTGTTAGTGAATGTAATTCTTGAGGCTAATTTGTTCCTTTTGAATATGTTTAGGCGGAAAAATAAGTAATCTATGTACGGGCATCAAGGACAGTTCACGCCTGAAGCTGCAGAAGGTACTTGTATCCGTGAACAGCGGCAGCTGTGAACGTGCACTTGTCTGGTATGAATAGCGAGTTTTGCCTGAAATATTTAGCGCATTTTATTTTTCTGTAAGGGCCTTACACATTTTGTTAAGGCCCGATTAATAAATTTGAGAAACAAACTGTAGTGGCCAGCGGTTGGTTAGGAATTCCTGTACACTACGTTATTTCGCGTATGAATGTAGTAGAGAAACTCAGTACAGCTTCTCACTTTGTAACATACCTACCGCAAACGTCGTTTGACCACTCCTTGCCTTTCACGTAGCCTTTTTCGTCGAAACGTCGCTTGAGCTATAATATATGACGAATGTTATTCAGCGGCTAGGCAGAGAGCGATACAGGTTCGGATAGAGCGTATCTCTTTTAGCTGCGATTACGGAAAGCCATATAGGTACCACTGTAGCGTAAAATCGGCCTCTCGAACAGGCTAAACGGCCCCATTCGTTTCTGAGGAACAGCCTGGTTTTTCAGCGTTGATTCAAGCGTGCTTCTCAAGTTCCTGTGTGCCCATAAACGGACCCAAAGAGTTGTTAATAGTAGGTTCGAAGACCTTTCTTCCATAACCATTCCTCGTGCTGTCTGCTGCGGCCTCTATGCCTTCTCTAATGACTGATATTTAGTTATATGCACAGACAGCCAAATAGATGTTCAATCAAATACCGCAAACCACATTATAAGGCAGGAGAAACTCCGGTTATGTCCTGCCACTTGGAGCAGCAATTAAGGTTACTTTTTTTTAATGAACGAGCTCTCAAGGCCGCTCAGAGCGCCCATTTTGCTACACAAAGTTTGAAAGGTAACTTGTCGGATTCTGACTTGCAATGATATTTAGGCTGCAGGGCTGATGTACCGTTTAAAAAGTCATGTGTAGCAGCGACAGATTTGAACCACCGGTGTGACTGTAGATTAATCAGTGGAACAACACGAAGAGGCACGAGCCGCGCGCCAAGAAGCTCGCACTCCTGACTGGCACGGTTATTAGAATAATCCCGTTTTGGGCTTCCGAATACACCTGGTACCAGTGCTATCCACGTGTGCGCTACTGACCGTAAGAGACAGATATGCGTCATAACGAGCGCGGGGCTGGCGACGATATCGCAACTTCAAAATTATTAGTGGTGGCGACAAATGTTCATGTTTGTGTGGCGGATACTCCATCCAGAACGCCTGATTGCTACCAAGTACGAGTTTTAAGATTATTCAGTGGAGTGTATTCGCATAATAGCCGCACTTTAGCCTAAAAAGTCCCGGGAAGGCGATCATTGTATTGTTGTCAGTAGAATAAAAGTAAAACAAGAAAACGTTTTTGCACATACTAGCATGTTTTCTTGCTTTCGTTGCCTTTGAAACCAAAATATTTTACTTAAATTTCATTTCTAAGGCTTCATTTGTGCGCACATGGCTTAAGCTTTGAATGCTTGTAAACGCGACGCATACTGATTGCCCGCCAAAAGTTCCGCCGACGTTGCATGGAAGTGACGCAAAAGAAATCGTGACTAGGCCACAGCAATCACAGGCCCCATATGCCAGATTTTTCAACGAAGACTGCTGAAAACTTCCAAAAATAAACGATTCGAAATGTTAATGATATCTTCGAAGAACTTACCCATTGCTGCAGGTGTCTTATTTTACTCTATAATAAATGTATCAAGGAAGCTAATTATCTAAAACTGTAACTATCTTTCTAATTACACAATCGGGTGGTTACGGCCGGTCCGCGAGGCGTTTGAAGCTATGAACAAGACGATGCTTATAGTTCTTGAAACAAAGAAACAGTCATTGTCATGACCGTGCAACGCGATGAAAGGAAGCGCAATTTTTCCGTGGAAAATAAAATCTCACCGCACGAAGCGCGCAAGAATTCCATTTCAAATGCAAAGTTCGCTGGTGATGCGTTGCATTGCCAACGCTACCAAATTGGAGTTTCGTGTGCTATTGCATATTCCTTTGATCTGCCGCTGGACACCAGAAAAAAGATAGTCATCGCCTAGGTGAAACATTTTGCTGGGTTAGTTGGTGCTTTATTCTCCAAGGTAACAACTTAGCACAACGTAAGATCTGTCACAAGGAGCACACAAAGGCCAACGCGCTACTGACAACTGATTCCGTGATTGAAAAATATAGTTCTTGCGTAGCGAGATAGTCGGAACGATTGCTATCTGCTGAAAAATAAGGGCAGCAGAATAGGTAAAAGAAACAAGCTTGACAAGGAGTTAGGCTAAACATTCCAAAGAGAACGATACGTATTTAAAACACATTTAAAGTAATAAGACAAATTATGTAAAGAACCAAAGAAACATTTTTCATTGCACGCTGCTTTGGGGCAGCAAAATAAAATAGGTTCAGGTAAACAGCAAAAAGAATTTTATACACAAAAGAACATAACGTATACGGACGTGGCGGCGCGCAGGTAGAGAAACTGCCGACGGGCCACTTTAAGGCTGTCCTGGCCTGTACATTCACACTACCACGAGCATACTGCGTTCATAGAGAGGTTCTGACCAGTGCTCATTGCAACTCATCTACGCGTGATCATTAACTACAGAAGATAGTTTTAAGAACCCTACTTGAGTCTTGCGCAGGACGAACGAAGCATCGCTAACCCAATTCACACCTTTTTTTCTGATCACGAAAGCTTCCTCCAGTGCGCGGGCAACTCGGTCGCCGCTCCTATCCAAAACATTTTCCTCACAAATATGCTTGGAGGAATGGTCTGCTAATTTGTTGCAGCGTGCAGTCTGATTTGATTCATTGCGGTTTTCGTTTGAGCGCTAAATGAATTTTTGAGGGAACACGAGCCTAGAAGCCCGGCGAAACAAAGGCGTTTTTTTTATCCCCTCACCACCGTCTATGGCGTACACTGTGGACGCTAAACTCTGCTCCAGAAGATGTCATCCCAGACATAAACGTAGGAACCATTTGTACACATTGTCCTCGTCTTCTCTGTTGGAGTGATCTGTTCGCGTGTTTTCAAAGAAGCACGATAGTAGTATTTGTTTCTTTCAAATCACTCTTAGACATTTTTAACCATATCAACCTGTATGCCACGAGGTTGCCGCGGGGTTGTGTTTAGTTTGCCATGGGGTAAGCTGTGATGGGTACCGTCGTAATATTTGCCAGTGGTCGTTATTGTTACAATGCGGCCTCGCTTGTAAAGGGAGGGGCCTAGAAAACTCGCTGGCATCGCAGGAATTTTTCTCAAGAATTGAATGTTGTGGTGTTCATGAGATATGACCGACGTGGAGTGACCTTTTATCTTTTATCACAAATTTGGCGCGAGGGAGCACGTTTAAGCGGAGGTTTACCTCTTAAGGAAATATATTAAGTTCATATTGGTTGCTTGGTTCTTACGGCGTACAATTTTGACTCTAGGGTACGAGATGTGAAAATGTATACCCGCGACTAGATTCAGTGGTAGAGTTTGTACTCACCTGGCGACTTCCACGCTGAGAAACAGCATACAATGGAACAGGGCGGCACGCAGGCATATCATAGCGAGGCTAACCGCTGACCGGTTCCATTGGCCCCCAAGTGCGGTGCCCTGCGCATGAACCATGGGCGTTATTACGCATAGCTTAAAGGACCGAAAATTAGCGCAGTCAAATTTGCGGACAACATGGACTATGCAGTTTTTCGTGCGATTACTTCAAGCTGCCCTTTTGTGCGAGGCGTACTAGCGAAGACATCCTCACTCTAATACAGGCCGATTACACGCGGATTTTACTGAGAACAAATAGACACTGAACACTGCTGCTTCGAAAAAAAAATGCTTTCCTTGAGCGACACATTACACGCCGTATTAATCATACCGGAGAGCTAAGGAAGGGCTCTTTCTGAATACGCGCCTTGCGTTATTAATACACTTGTATAACCTGAAGGATTGAGTGAACTACCGCAGTTTTATATTAGCGTTAATGTAAGGCTCCTAATGCATATTTTAATCGCTAAAGTATGGTCTTTAAATGAGTGCTACTGGTGTTATGTATGCACGTATTTTTAGAAAAAGTCGCATCCCATTTGTGCACTGCGACGACTCTGGTAACTCTTCCGACTTTCACGTCCTCCTGTAGAACAAGCCGATTGCGTAACTATAGAAACCCCTTGCAATTCTGGTGTCCTGCTGCTTTTCCATGCCTGTGGCTAGGATGATTCCAAACAGAGAAAGGGAAAGGAGAAAAGGAAGGAAAAAAGAACGGCAGAACTGAAAAGGGAGAAAAAAAAAGAAAAAGGAAAGGAAAAGGAGGAAAGACAGAAGGAAAGAAAATAAGGAAGAGAACAACAAAGAAAGAAAAGAAGAAAGGAAAGAATAAAGAATAAAGAAAGAGAGAAAGTATAGCAACCAAGAAAGAAAGGAAGAAAAAAGGACAGAAAAGAATTGAGGAAGAGATGAAACGAGAAAGGAAGCTAGAACGAACTAAATAAAGGAAGGAAAAAGGAAGGAAAGAAATCAAGCGAGAAAAAAGAAAGAAAGAAAGAAAGAAAGAAAGAAAGAAAGAAAGAAAGAAAGAAAGAAAGAAAGAAAGAAAGAAAGAAAGGAAGATTGAGAAAAGCCAAGAAAGAAGGAAAGAAGGAAAGAAACGAAGAACAGAAGGAAGGAAGGAAGGAAGGAAGGAAGGAAGGAAAGAAGGAAGGCAAGTTAAGCAGACAGTAAGAGGGAAGAAAGAAAGAAAAAGAGAAAAAAAGAAGGACGGAAGAAAGAAAGAGAGAAGAAAAGAGAAGAAAGGAAGAGAGGAACCAAGAAAGAAAGGAAGAAGGAAGCAAGAAAGAAAGGAATTAAGAAAGGAAGCAAGAAAGGAAGGAATGAAGCAAGAAAGGAATAAAGGAAGGAAGCAAGAAAGGAAGGAAGAAGGGAAGGAAGCAAGGAAGAGAACAACAAAGAAAGAAAAGAAGAAAGGAAAGAATAAAGGAAGAAAGAGAGAAAGTATAGCAACCAAGAAAGAAAGGAAGAAAAAAGGACAGAAAGGAATTGAGGAAGAGGTAAAAACAAGAAAGGAAGCTAGAACGAACGAAATAAAGGAAGGAAAAAGGAAGGAAAGAAATCAAGCGAGAAAAAAGAAAGAAAGGAAGATTGAGAGAAGCCAAGAAAGAAGGAAAGAAAGAAAGAAACGAAGAAAAGAAGGAAGGAAGGAAGGCAAGTTAAGCAGACAGTAAGAGGGAAGAAAGAAAGAAAAAGAGAAAAAAAGAAGGACGGAAGAAAGAAAGAGAGAAGAAAAGAGAAGAAAGGAAGAAAGGAACCAAGAAAGAAAGGAAGAAGGAAGCAAGAAAGAAAGGAATTAAGAAAGGAAGCAAGAAAGGAAGGAATGAAGCAAGAAAGGAATAAAGGAAGGAAGCAAGAAAGGAAGGAAGAAGGGAAGGAAGCAAGGGAGAGAACAACAAAGAAAGAAAAGAAGAAAGGAAAGAATAAAGAAGGAAGAAAGAGAGAAAGTATAGCAACCAAGAAAGAAAGGAAGAAAAAAGGACAGAAAGGAATTGAGGAAGAGGTAAAAACAAGACAGGAAGCTAGAACGAACGAAATATAGGAAGGAAAAAGGAAGGAAAGAAATCAAGCGAGAAAAAAGAAAGAAAGGAAGATTGAGAGAAGCCAAGAAAGAAGGAAAGAAAGAAAGAAACGAAGAAAACAAGGAAGGAAGGAAGGCAAGTTAAGCAGACAGAAAGAGGGAAGAATGAAGAAAGAAAAAGAGAAAAAAAGAAGGACGGAAGAGAGAAAGAGAGAAGGAAAGAGAAGAAAGGAAGAAAGGAACTAAGAAAGAAAGGAAGAATGAAGCAAGAAAGAAAGGAATAAAGGAAGGAAGCAAGAAAGGAAGGAAGGAAGCAAGAAAGGAATAAAGGAATAAATGAAGGAAGCAAGAAAGGAAGGAAGAAGGGAAGGAAGGAAGGAGAGATAGTAAGGAGGAAAGAAAGGAAGAGAGGAAGAGGTAAAGGAAGAAAGAAAGTATTTAACAAAGAATGGGAAAAAGAAACAAAGCGAGAAAGAAAGACAGAAAGAACTGAACCCTCTGCGAACAAACGAAAGCTGGATTGACATCGCAGTGAAAGACTACAGCGCGGGACTCCGCCCGGTGCTTCTAGTTTCCCGTGCACTTGGTTGCTTCGGTCAGCATTCGTTTCCGTACCGTGTATCTTGCGCTACGCTTAGCCTCCCCGAAATTGTAAGACCAGCGGTTACAGCGGATGAAAAGAACCCTTCGCTTTAGATAGGTAATTCCCCCAATCACTTCCCTGATTAAACGCAAGCCAGGAAAAAGTAAAGCATTTAGCTCGGCTAGTTTGATGTTTTTTCGGGCGTCTTAACTAGCGCGAACGGACTCCCACTGACACTTGTATGGTGTTTCACGAAATATCCCTTGAAAACTTTGTATGCGGCGTTTTTGAGTATAAAGGGTGTTTTCTCTCGCATATTATTAGTACCACTGGCTCCAAGAAAATAAAAAAGAAGCCAAATCATGTGAACTATGCATATTGTTAATGAAATTGAATACTTAACCTTTAAAACTATTGCATTTAAGCAATGCCTTTTTTAAGAGATGTCTAGTGCACCATGAAAATATCCTTACCATTTTCTGAATTTACTAAAAGGCGACTGTTGTTGACGCACCGGAGCAAAAGATTTCGGCCATTTGCGAATGCAGCACTGGCCTGACGAGTTAATGCAGATACCGGCGCATGGTATTAATCGGCGGGCGTGTCGCATGCTCTCTACGCGCTGACGTACGATATCCATACTTTAGGCGGCAAGCTCCAGAAAAAACGCACGCGGTGTTCTTTGCGTAAAAAAAGGCCCATATTTCTTCCTGTGCAGCTCCAAGGAAAACCTCCCGCCCAAAATCTAATAATTGGTGTGGCTAAAACTTAATTCCGGCAACATATATTTAAACCAATTGAGCAAAATAACTGCAATACTTAAAAGATAACTCAGAGTTTTTGTTTACCAGTTTGTATAACCAGTTTGTTTTATCGCAGTCTTCGACGACAAAAGAACAAAACGATTTTTGATCTCGGAAATTTCTTTTTTAAAAATTGCACCATTCGGCGTAACATCCGGAATATTCGCGGTAATGTCGGGCTGACGCTACTTATCAGCTGCACTTACGTCCCACAAAACCGACTGGTAGCTTGCAAGCCTTGGGCTGAAAGAAAATGAATTTTTTACGAAGACAAAAACAACACGCAAGATAACAAGCGTCAAGAGAGGAGGAGAAGATCGAAGTACCGCCTGGTTTGCCCATCTTACAAGGGTTGTCTCCTTCACTGTGGCTACAACCGTTGCTACTAGGGCCGCCTTACGGAAGCTAAGGTATTTTCCTGCTCACCTCGTGGAATCCTAGTGGATTAAAAATCTGCTACTCGAGGTTTAAAGGTAGGGTTCCCCTCTGCACGATTGATGTTTAATTCTTAGCACTTAGTACAGCAGCTGCAAAGCGGGGGCTTCTTTTACGTTGCCCGTGGGTTCATTAAGTGGGTTCAGGACACCAGCGCTGCGCATGTTCTGCACTACACCCTTGTGGCTGTGTCTTTAGATAGGCAAGAAGCCAAAAATACAAATAGGTTCTTCGACACTCGAAGTATCTCTCACGACCTGCGAGATATTCTTGATTGATATGTGAT